>NW_026613462.1:62500-99864 GCF_026213295.1 Gadus chalcogrammus | reverse complement strand
ACAGAGGAGAGAGAGAGAGAAGAGAGAGAGAGAGAGAAGAGATAGATGAGATACAGATGGGGGGTCCTCTGTTCTGTTTAATGCCCCCGTGGATGCTGACATAGCTGAATGTTCCGTTGTCCCGTCTCCGTGCCCAGAACAGTGTTCGTGTGGGCTGGAGGGAGGAGTGTGTGCGGACTGCTAATATGGCCCGGACCTGGTCCAAGCCAGAGTGTGTGTGTGTGTGTGTGTGTGTGTGTGTGTGTGCGTGTGTGTGTGAAAGACAGGGATTCCGGGGCACAGGGGGAAGTCAAGACAGCAGCGACATTTGTCTCATTTCATTAAGTTACTCAGTCATATCATTCATTATGTAGGATGGGATGGGAGAAGGGAGGGAGAGGAGAGGGTAGAGGAATGGAGGTCTGGAGGCAGATAAGGGTCGAGGGAGTCTCTGTCTTCGCCCGTGCCCCCATAACAGAGATTCACCGCGCACGACAGCACAGCAACCGTCATCAGGTTGCCGTTCCATCTGCCAACAAACCAAACCCAGCGGCCCCATGAGAGCAGACACACTCCACGGCCCCCAACGCACAGCCCTGGACCCCCCCGGCACCCCCCGTCCAATCACAAACCCAGACAAGCATGACCTCACCAGAGCCTCCACCCCCCAACCCCGTCCGCACCACCAGCTTCAGCCGTCTCCCCCCTCTCAGGATGGGGGAGACGGCTGGAGCTGGTGGGAGGAGCTGGAGCTGAGCTGGGGCACCTGTGAGGCAGCAGCTAACACAGACTGCGTGTCCCAGGGTAGTCACTGTGTTCTGAGGCAGCAGTGAACACAGACTGCGTGTCCCAGGGTAGTCACTGTGTTCTGAGGCAGCAGCTAACACAGACTGCGTGTCCCAGGGTAGTCACTGTGTTCTGAGGCAGCAGTGAACACAGACTGCGTGTCCCAGGGTAGTCACTGTGTTCTGAGGCAGCAGCCAACACAGACTGCGTGTCCCAGGGTAGTCACTGTGTTCTGAGGCAGCAGCTAACACAGACTGCGTGTCCCAGGGTAGTCACTGTGTTCTGAGGCAGCAGTGAACACAGACTGCGTGTCCCAGGGTAGTCACTGTGTTCTGAGGCAGCAGCCAACACAGACTGCGTGTCCCAGGGTAGTCGCTGTGTTCTGAGGCAGCAGTGAACACAGACTGCGTGTCCCAGGGTAGTCACTGTGTTCTGAGGCCTTGACTGAAACCAGAGACGTCGTGAGGCATTCAAACACGGGAGACAGCTGTCATGTGACACCATTAGATTAGAATGATTGGATCCACTACCCTGAGTCTCTCATCGCCGTTGTGAGCTGAAAGACGATTTGAGATGCGACCACAAGAGTTTAGGTTTCATTACTGTGGACAGTAAAGCACTATCTTCCCATCACAGCAAACACTTGGTCATCATATGGTGGCCGCTCTATACGCTGCGGACTGAGCCTGATCCAGCTCTCAGAGTCCTCCTCAGATCAGCGCTGTTAGTACATAGGTCCTGTGGGTGACAGGCGGTCTGCCCTGTCCTGATCCATACCCGGGTATCCTGCTCTCTCCTCTCTCTGCTTGATGCTACGGCGTTCTCACTCCTCCCTCTGCGTCATGCTACGGCGTTCTCACTCCTCTCTGCTTCATGCTACGGCGTTCTCACTCCTCTCTCTGCGTCATGCTACCGCGTTCTCACTCCTCCCTCTGCTTCATGCTACGGCGTTCTCACTCCTCTCTCTGCGTCATGCTATGGCGTTCTCACTCCTCTCTCTGCTTCATGCTACGGCGTTCTCACTCCTCTCTCTGCGTCATGCTACGGCGTTCTCACTCCTCTCTCTGCTTCATGCTACGGCGTTCTCACTCCTCTCTCTGCTTCATGCTACGGCGTTCTCACTCCTCTCTCTGCTTCATGCTACGGCGTTCTCACTCCTCTCTCTGCGTCATGCTATGGCGTTCTCACTCCTCTCTCTGCTTCATGCTACGGCGTTCTCTCTCCTCTCTCTGCTTAATGCTACGGCGTTCTCACTCCTCTCTCTGCGTCATGCTACGGCGTTCTCACTCCTCTCTCTGCGTCATGCTACGGCGTTCTCTCTCCTCTCTCTGCTTCATGCTACGGCGTTCTCACTCCTCTCTCTGCGTCATGCTACGGCGTTCGGCATGTCGCCCGCTTCATCCCATCCTTAAAGATCGCCCCCCCTCCCACCTTGAGATTTGGCGTCCGGGGCTTTGGATGAAAAATTGCATTTTCAGCAATGCAGCACGGTGACACATAATGTTGTTTGGTTTTTAATTTCCCCTGGCAGCATGAGTCGAGGAAGTGGTATTGGAGAGGCGACGAGTCCACAGCAGACAGGATGTTGTCACGGAGCAGTGTTGACAACCAGAGAAGCTCAGACTAATGTTCTGCCGGACTGCAGCGGCATGGGCTGCTGACAGACCCGACCTCGCTGAGAAGAACCACGCATAGGGGCCCGGACAGGTCCTGAGGCCAGATGATGTCCCTCAAAGTGGCTATCTTTGGCTGGAAATGAACCCAGAAGGAGGTTGAATTCAGTGGATCGGGTTAAGTGATGAGAAAGATTCGATTCAGCATAAGTATTTGTATTCACATTACAGCCTCATGTAGCCAGTGGTTTAATGCATGCTTGTGACTGTGACTGATTGTAAGGAACTAGTTTCTTGCCTTAGACGTTACGTTGTGTGAGGACTGAACACGGCGATCTCTAACAGTCCGGCTACACACTAAATAATTGGAACGTCTTTCTCACATTAACCACCTCGTGCTCACACCTTGGAAGAAAACTATTCCAGTAGTGTTTTATTCATTTAATTAAATTCATTTCATTTGTCAATTTTTTTTTTTATAATTACCTCGAAGACACGACTAAGCGCTCTTAAAACTTCCCAAATTAAATATAATTACCGGAAGGCCTGCAATAAAGAGAAGGAATACGTTCTGGAGCAGGATGAAGAATGAGCGGTTCCACTTTAGGAGAAACATTACTTCCTGCTCCGGCTCTTATTAAGCAAGCCCACAAAGAGATTGGATTAGCAGAGCGCCGAGGAGAGGGCGTCCTGATGCCCGCCGTCGCCGCGACAACAGAACATTTTTCATTCTGACAGCCTCTCAAAATGGCCGCCCGTTATTGGCGTTAATGTGCGAGATAAGACCGCCCTGGGTTTTATTGTCCCGTAACCACCGTGTGAAAACCCCCGGAACAAATCTAATCAACTCACTTGACATGTTGACACTGCAGACGCAAACACCAGCCCCCCCCCCCCCCCCCCTTCACACACACACACAGATAAACTCACCCTCCAACATCTTTCAACCATCCATCTGGTTCCATCCTTAAACTTTATGAGATGGAAATCGACTCCTTGTTTGAGATGTCTATCACTACCCCCTTTGAGAGAGAGAGAGAGAGAGAGAGAGAGAGAGAGAGAGAGAGAGAGAGAGAGAGAGAGAGAGAGAGAGAGAGAGAGACAGAGAGAGAGAGAGAGAGAGAGAGAGAGGGACAGAGAGAGACAGAGAGAGAGAGAGAGAGAGAGAGAGAGACAGAGACAGAGACAGAGACAGAGACAGAGAGACAGAGACAGAGACAGAGAGAGAGAGAGAGAGAGAGAGAGAGAGAGAGACAGAGACAGAGACAGAGAGAGAGAGAGAGAGAGAGAGAGCAGGAATGAGAGAGGGAGAGACAGTGCAGGGGATATGTTGAGACAGAGGGATGTTCACAGTGCTAGGCGGGGGATGAATCACAGCTTCATGTTGAAGCACCTTGACATGTGTCAGAGATACACAGGATTAGGGCTACTCTGGATGATGTAACAATGAGGAGGCTCAGCGCTTCTGGAGAGGGGGGGGGCTGTCAGGTACACCGCTATGCACCGCGGGGGGGAGGCCGTTGTCAGGGCGATGCGATGAGGTCACAGAGTTATCTGGCCCAGTGTGCCGTGTTGGATGACAGTAAACAGGAGATAGTATTTGGTCGTCTCTCTGTTACTGACTGCTACAGAGGGAGGGTGGGTGTGTGGGGGGGGGGGTTGTCTGTCCAGTTTAGAAAAGGGGGGCAATGAAGTAAAATATTAAGGCAGCATTTTTCCAGTGAAGGAAATAAATGTCGGTACCTGAAGCGGTCATAAATATTTCAAGAGCAAGAAGAAGAACAAATGCCGTTAAGAGTTGTGGATCCTCAGCCTCTAATGCCTTCATTAGCTCTCCGCGCGGCCGGCTAGCGCTGAGCTAGTGATTGTCAATCAGGTGGAACACAACAGGGCTAGCCCGGGCCATTAGCGCTGATCAAACCTTGGCGCGCACACGTCCCTGCAGACTTTAAAGGGAATGCTTAACGTTTGGTTACTCCTTCTTCCTGTCCGTGTTTTATTTTTGAGGGGCCCAAATCCCACAGCGTCTTGGAATCTGTTTAAAATATTCATCAACCTTTCACACTGGTGAATAATAAATCCCGGCTCTCCGTGTGAACTCGGTCATGCCAACGTATTTCCTTCATATCAATTATGGATACGACAAAAGAAGTGTTTTCCCCTCCATCATTAGCCAGCTTTATTTTTATAGTTTTCTATTTCTTCTCAGTTTTCCTGATCACACGCTCCTCTTGAACGGCGGAGAAAGAAGACCGCCGTCGTTAAAGAAATCCAGCGAGCCGACCGGGAGCGCTTCAAACGAGCACGTATGGATATACTATATAATATTTATCGACAGCTCAATATAAAGTGGCTCTTTGGGTATTTCCCTCCATTACAACAATGCCAACTAGCTTTAAAAGGCTAACCCATCTTTGTTCAAACACAGAGGAGGTGCTACTGATATTAGGTAATCACCTGCACACTGGATCAGTTTTAATATGGATAATCACAGTTTAAGTTGAAGTTAATTCCTCCCCCAGCTCAGCTCCTGACGGTACTGTGGATATATACTATAGGGTCACACATCCAGGTGGACGGAGAGGGGCGAATGGATGAGTGAAGGGATGAGGGGGTTATAATGAAAGAGTGAAGGGGTGAGGGGGTTATAATGATAGAGTGAAGGGATGAGGGGGTTATAATGATAGAGTGAAGGGGTGAGGGGGTTATAATGAAAGAGTGAAGGGGTGAGGGGGTTATAATGATAGAGTGAAGGGATGAGGGGGTTATAATGATAGAGTGAAGGGATGAGGGGGTTATAATGATAGAGTGAAGGGATGAGGGGGTTATAATGATAGAGTGAAGGGATGAGGGGGTTATAATGATAGAGTGAAGGGATGAGGGGGTTATAATGATAGAGTGAAGGGATGAGGGGGTTATAATGATAGAGTGAAGGGATGAGGGGGTTATTACTGTAAGAGTGAAGGAAACAGGGGGTTATAACTGAAAGAGTAAATGAATGAGTGGTTTTATTAATGAAGGAATGAATTGATGAGTGGAAGTAAAAACCAAAGTAGAAACGAAAGTGAAAGTAAGAATGAAAGTAAGAATGAGCGATCCCACGTCTCCCCTCCTGCTCTGGAACGTCCGCCAGAAGTGAGACGGATGTGGCGTCTCCGGCGGCGGGCAGCGGGCAGCGGGGCCGTGCATCAACCATGTCATGCATTTGCACAGCACATGCTCCTCCATCACCTTGCACCGCCACTTAGCAATGTGGGGGGGGGGGGCAGCTCATCAACCAACCCCCCCCCCCTATCCTCCATCCTACATGGGCTGACACCATTAGGGCTGATGCATGATGGGCCATTCCTCCCCCCCCCCCCCCCCCAACCACCACTCAACCAGCCCCGGCCTCCATCTTGGAGAGCAGGACGGGAGGAAGAAGGAGGAAGTGGGTGGGGTTGACAGAGAGGGGGGGCGTGCATATGAATGCTCATGAGTTATGAGGCAGTGCCGTATGCAAAGTGTGCCAGAGCACTTCCAGGCCCCCGCTCTGCTGACCTGAGGTCAGAGGGTCAGATCCCTGCCAAAGGGCGGCTGCAGGCTCTATATTTATGAGCCGTGGGGCCGAGCGAGTCACCGGTTATGGACAGCGCTATGACTAATGGATACTACTGTATGGCCACTAAACATGCTCCTAGGCTGAAGACAGTAATTGATTCATTATTCAGGGCCTTTTACAGCCCAGGTCCAAGGAAACGTAAAATAAGAGACCACTCTGTCGACAGACCGGGGAGGAAATGTCACAAAATGACCTCCTGAAATAAAGAATGTCATCCTTAATGGCTCGGAGGAATTATACAAAACAAGGCTAGCAAATCACGCGCAGTGGCAGAGCTATACTGGAAGGACCAAACGCTTAGTGTGGATGTGTGTGTGTGTGTGTGTGTGTGTGTGTGTGTGTGTGTGTGTGTGTGTGTGTGTGTGTGTGTGTTTATAGAAGTGCAGAGCGTGTGAGAATGGGTTGGTGGGCACCACAACAGTTGGCTTACTGCCGACATATTAAATGGGAGAGAATTGCTAATTTCAGCAAATTTTCCCATAATGAAACTTAATTATTGCTTACAAGGCCACCCCCCACACACACACTCACCGAAGAACATGTCTCACAAACACCCCCACACATACACACACAACACATATAAAGCACGCACACAGATACATTGGTCCTTACATTCTTACATGCAAACACAAACGCAGCGAGAGTTGTGAATGAATTATCACATAGCGCTAATTGGCTTTCGGCGCGTTTCTCACGAATGGGCATCCTTGTGATTGAAGTACGCCCGCATTAAGCTAATTGCACTTATTCCCAGATGCTGCAAGTATGCAATTAGAATGCAAACTTCAGAGTGCAGAACCCGCGGTATCATCAACACGCTGCAGCAGAAAGCCACAGCTCCTCAAGATGTTTCACAGAGAGAGGTATATATATATATTATCAGAAACATTTGGAAGAATTGGAAGCCAAATTGAACATTTGGAAGAACGAGCATGTGTGTCTGTTGTGTATGTGTATGTGTATGCATGCATGTGTGTGTCACCATTAGTGTGTGTGTGCGAGTGTGTACATGTACTTGTGTGTGTATATGTGTGTATGTATATGTGCATGTGAGTGTGAGGCTGGGATCTCTTAATAATGCAGCGTGCTGTGCAGGTTGGCCACTCCTACGTTCTCAGGTTGAGGAGAAGTGCTGATGATGCAATGTGCTGACCCACATACACACAGGGTGTACCTGCTCCCTGCAGACTGCAGCAGCTGGGGCCTCTCAGAACCCCCGCTTCCGTCTCTCTCCCCCTCTCGTAATCTCTCTCTCTCTCTCTACCTCTCTACCTCTCTCTCTCTCTCTCTCTCTCTCTCTCTCTCTCTCTCTCTCTCTCTCTCTCTCCCCCTCTCGTAATGTCTCTCTCTCTCTCTACCTCTCTATCTCTCTCTCTCTCTCTCTCTCTCTCTCTCTCTCTCTCTCTCTCTCTCTCTCTCTCTCTCTCTCTCTCTCCTCTCTCCCCCTCTCGTAATGTCTCTCTCTCTCTCTCTCTCTCTCTCTCTCTCTCTCTCTCTCTCACCCCCCCCCCCCCCATCTCTCGGTTTCCCTGCTTCCTACTTTATCGCTCTTTACCTGAGTTTTCATCACTACCTGTGTAGCTCTGTCTCTCTCTCTCCCTCCCCTCTAACCTGTCATTCTGGTTTCCTGTTTCTCACGTTCTAGCCTTTTGCCTCCCTGCCTCCCCCTCCTCTCAGTCCCTCCCTCCCTCTGTCTCCCCCTCCTCTCAGTCCCTCCCTCCCTCCCTCTGTCTCCCCCTCCTCTCAGTCCCTCCCTCCCTCTGTCTCCCTCTCCTCTCAGTCCCTCCCTCTGTCTCCCCCTCCTCTCAGTCCCTCCCTCCCTCTGTCTCCCTCTCCTCTCAGTCCCTCCCTCTGTCTCCCCCTCCTCTCAGTCCCTCCCTCTGTCTCCCCCTCCTCTCAGTCCCTCCCTCTGTCTCCCCCTCCTCTCAGTCCCTCCCTCTGTCTCCCCCTCCTCTCAGTCCCTCCCTCCCTCTGTCTCCCCCTCCTCTCAGTCCCTCCCTCCCTCTGTCTCCCTCTCCTCTCAGTCCCTCCCTCCCTCTGTCTCCCCCTCCTCTCAGTCCCTCCCTCCCTCTGTCTCCCTCTCCTCTCAGTCCCTCCCTCTGTCTCCCCCTCCTCTCAGTCCCTCCCTCCCTCTGTCTCCCCCTCCTCTCAGTCCCTCCCTCTGTCTCCCCCTCCTCTCAGTCCCTCCCTCTGTCTCCCTCTCCTCTCAGTCCCTCCCTCTGTCTCCCCCTCCTCTCAGTCCCTCCCTCCCTCTGTCTCCCCCTCCTCTCAGTCCCTCCCTCTGTCTCCCCCTCCTCTCAGTCCCTCCCTCTGTCTCCCCCTCCTCTCAGTCCCTCCCTCTGTCTCCCCCTCCTCTCAGTCCCTCCCTCTGTCTCCCCCTCCTCTCAGTCCCTCCCTCTGTCTCCCCCTCCTCTCAGTCCCTCCCTCTGTTTCCCCCTCCTCTCAGTCCCTCCCTCTGTCTCCCTCTCATCTCAGTCCCTCCCTCTGTCTCCCTCTCATCTCAGTCCCTCCCTCTGTCTCCCCCTCCTCTCAGTCCCTCCCTCTGTTTCCCCCTCCTCTCAGTCCCTCCCTCTGTCTCCCCCTCCTCTCAGTCCCTCCCTCTGTTTCCCCCTCCTCTCAGTCCCTCCCTCTGTCTCCCTCTCATCTCAGTCCCTCCCTCTGTCTCCCTCCCTCCCTCTGTTTCCCCCTCCTCTCAGTCCCTCCCTCTGTCTCCCTCTCATCTCAGTCCCTCCCTCTGTCTCCCTCCCTCCCTCTTTCTCCCCCTCCTCTCAGTCCCTCCCTCCCTCCCTCCCCCTTCTCTCGCTCTGTTTCGCGACGTCTAATAATAAAATTCCTCTCCATCTTGTTCTCTTTCCCATTCATCACGCTATCCCATTTACACTCCCTCCAATCAATTTCTCTCCCTTCGATCCTCATTCGTTCTCCCCGTCGCACCACTTATAGCTCTCCATCCCCCTTTCTTTCTCTCCATCCCCCTCTGAAGCCCTCCCAAAAACTCCCCTTCTTACCACCTAACTGTCCTGATTCCCTGTCTCTGTCTCTGAGCCTGGCCCTGTCTCTGTCTCTATCTCCCCGTGTCTCTGTCTCTATCTCCCCGTGTCTCTGTCTCTATCTCCCTGTGTCTCTGTCTCTGTCTCTGTCTCTATCTCCCCGTGTCTCTGTCTCTATCTCCCCGTGTCTCTGTCTCTATCTCCCCGTGTCTCTGTCTCTATCTCCCTGTGTCTCTGTCTCTGTCCCTGGTCTCTATCTCCGTGTCTCTGTCTCTGTCTCCCTCTGTCTCTGTCTCTATCTCCCTGTGTCTCTGTCTCTGTCTCTGTCTCCCTGTGTCTCTGTCTCTGTCTCCCTGTGTCTCTGTCTCTATCTCCCTGTGTCTCTGTCTCTGTCTCCCTGTGTCTCTGTCTCTGTCTCTGTCTCCCTGTGTCTCTGTCTCTGTCTCCCTGTGTCTCTGTCCCTGGTCTCTATCTCCGTGTCTCTGTCTCTATCTCCCTGTGTCTCTGTCTCCCTGTGTCTCTGTCTCTGTCCCTTGTCTCTATCTCCGTGTCTCTGTCTCTATCTCCCTGTGTCTCTGTCTCTGTCCCTTGTCTCTATCTCCGTGTCTCTGTCTCTATCTCCCTGTGACTCTGTCTCTGTCTCCCTGTGTCTCTGTCCCTTGTCTCTATCTCCGTGTCTCTGTCTCTGTCTCCCTGTGTCTCTGTCTCCCTGTGTCTCTGTCTCTGTCTCTGTCTCCCTGTGTCTCTGTCTCCCTCTGTCTCTGTCTCTCTGTGTCTCTGTCTCCCTCTGGTCTCTGTCTCCCTGTGTCTCTGTCTCTGTCTCCCTGTGTCTCTGTCTCCATCTCCCTGTGTCTCTGTCTGAGTCTCCGTGTCATGTTTGCTTACTTCGGATTATTGTTGCCTCCTTTTCCCACATTTTCCAAGTGATGAATAAGCGCTCATTTTCACAGTTATCCCCTCTACTTCTTTGTTGTGGCCTCTCTCCTTCTCCCTCAGCCTCTCAACAGACTCTTCAGAGGGAGAGAGGCCTCGCTGAGTCGTCCTGGTCATGAAGAGTCAGATGGTGACTCAGAGGCTGGAGGCCTCCCAGAGGGGAGGCTGGAGGCTAGAGGCTAGAGGCTGGAGGCTGGAGGATGGAGGCTAGAGGCTGGAGGCTAGACGCTAGAGGATGGAGGCTAGAGGCTAGAGGCTGGAGGCTGGAGTCCTCCCAGAGGAGAGGCTAGAGGCTAGAGGATGGAGGCTGGAGTCCTCCCAGAGGAAAGGCTAGAGGCTGGAGGCTAGAGGCTAGAGGCTGGAGTCCTCCCAGAGGAAAGGCTAGAGGCTGGAGGCTAGAGGCTAAATGCTAGACGCTAGAGGATGGAGGCTAGAGGCTGGAGGCTAAAGGCTAGAAGCTAGAGGATGGAGGCTAGAGGCTGGAGGCTAGAGGGTAGAGGCTGGAGGCCTCCCAGAGGCTAGAGGCTAGAGGCTGGAGTCCTCCCAGAGGAAAGGCCAGAGGCTGGCGGACAACTACAACAACATAGAACCACTTTGTTGTTGTCGTCGTGGTGTCGGCCAGCCTGTGATACCGAAGCATCATTTAAAGTACGTGTTGTCTGTTGATCAGCGGCGCGTGCTAATGCAGCGTGGAGGGCGCCGCGCGCCGTGCTAACACACTGTGACCACTGTGACACGCTGTAGTTCACACGCCGGGATCAACGCAGCGCTACTGTACCCCCCCGTCAGCCAGTGGGCCCAGGGGGGCGCCATCCAGATGATCGTCGTCACCGGGCTGTCCTCATTGGTTAGGGCCGGTACTAGGTGACCCAGGTACCACTACCCGGGGTCAGCTGACAAGGAACCATGACCCGGGGTCAGCTGACCAGGGTACCACCGACCCGGGGTCAGCTGACCAGGGTACCAACGACCCGGGGTCAGCTGACCAGGGTACCACCGACCCGGGGTCAGCTGACCAGGGTACCAACGACCCGGGGTCAGCTGACCAGGGTACCAACGACCCGGGGTCAGCTGACCAGGGTACCAACGACCCGGGGTCAGCTGACCAGGGTACCAACGACCCGGGGTCAGCTGACCAGGGTACCAACGACCCGGGGTCAGCTGCTACTAACACTGACCCCTAATGCTAACACAACTAACACTGACCCCTAATGCTAACCCAACTAACACTGACCCCTAATGCTAACACAACTAACACTGACCCCTAATGCTAACACAACTAACACTGACCCCTAATGCTAACACAACTAACACTGACCCCTAATGCTAACACAACTAACACTGACCCCTAATGCTAACACAACTAACACTGACCCCTAATGCTAACACAACTAACACTGACCCCTAATGCTAACACAACTAACGCTAACCTTTAACGCTAACCTACACAACACTGAAAGCAACTACAACAGTGATAGTCAAATCATGATTAATACAACGCAAACCCTTTTGTGCAAAGGTAAAGCAAGTATATTTAATTAAATAATTGCCAGCTTGACATCCTTATGTTCTGTGTTTTCAGAGGAGAGGAGATCAGACAATTATAATGATTGTAACAAAAACAGCATCAAATTTGTCGCCTTGATAAGGTTCATCGTAAAATCAGAAGAGGACGGCTAATACAGTAATTTACATACTGAAGTGTTTGGGGGTTGCATAATTAACAAACACATGTCATGTACATGAATAAACATTACATAAACAAATGCACGTAATACAGTATGCATGCATGCATGCATGGATTTATGCAAATCCCAGCAAAGCCCAATTGTGTTTCATGTAGAAATGAAGCATTTCTCAGGGATTATATTATTGTATTTATAGCATAAAGGGTTGGAGGGTTTTGGGCTGAAGACTGAGGAGATGCAGTTTGTTTTGAGAGCAAAGGGAGAAATAGGTCAATGCCGAGAAGCTCTACTCTGTCTGCAATGGCCTGCTGAGCCAGGGGTAAGGAGAGCATTGTTAGCACTGAGCTTTGTTAGCACTGACAGCATTGTTAGCACTGAGCATGGTTAGCACAGAGCACTGTTAGCACTGTGAGCATTGTTAGCACTGAGAGCATGTTAGCACTGAGAGCATTGTTAGCACTGAGAGCATTGTTAGCACTGAGAGCATTGTTAGCACTGGGAGCATTGTTGGCACTGAGAGAGTAGTTAGCACTGTGAGCCTTGTTAGCACACTGTTAGCACTATGAGCATTGTTAGCACTGTTAGCATTGTTAGAACTGTGAACATTGTTAGCACGTAAGCTGTACTAGCACTGAAAATATTGTTAGCACTGTGGGAATTGCTAGCAATGTGAGCATTTGAAACACTGATATATGATAGCATATTTGTAGCAACGTTAGCCCTGCATGGTTGTCATCCAATGCAAGTGAAATGTGTCGTTGTGCATTGGCTCCTATTTAGGTATTTTATCCGCCGCCATTATTATTTCTAAAGTTACAAAAGACAACACAGAACGAGTTCAGAGACATTCTCCCCCTCAAACTCCCCACCCCAGATAAGCGAGAGAGAGGCGGGGGGGGGGGGGGGCGGGGAGAGAGAGGGAGGGGGGGTCATCATGAGAAAACTGCTGAAGCCAGATTTCTTTTCCCTCGTTTTCCAGAGATAGTCCAGGAGAGCGAGGCAAAACGAGTCTGGGGAGAAAGAAATAATGAAAGTAAGAAATAATGAAAGAAATAAAGAGAGAAAGGGAGAAAGGCACATGAGCTAATCTTCTAAACCAGGCGAAGGCATGAGTCAGCCAGATGAGCGAGAGAAAGGGGAGAAGGAGAGAGCGGAAAAAACCCTGAAAACAATTGCTGCCTCTCTCTCTCTCTTCTTGTTCCACGAGCTAAGCTGCTGGCGCCGTTTGAAACCCTCTGGGAGCCAAGCTAGCAGAGGGTGGGGGACGGGGGGCAGGGGGGGAGACCCTGCGCGTAGCCGCGGCAACGTACACCTAGGAAGACAATCACGGCGTTCCCAGCGAGTACAGAGACAAAGGTCAGGTGGCGCTCTGTGTACACGACCAATCTGCGGCGGTGAGCGCTTTGTTAAAAGGCCATTAGCGTCCATTACGATGATTACCTCGGTAGCTACGCTGAAGGCTGCGTCGGATCCCCGGGTCCCCAGACGCATCGCTACGTACTCCGGGGCTATGGACGATAACGTCGGACAAAGCAGGACTCATCAAGGCAGGAATGAAGAGCTTCCATTATTCATACGACTCTTGTTCCCCTGCGATGGAGGAACATAGAACAGCCATGGCTCACGCTTCCCCGCCCTCTGTCCCTGCGGGCCGTGTTCATGTATGTACGTGTATGTCCTGCCTCGCACAGGACACATGTTGTGTGACAGGCCAGCCGGTTCCACTCCACTTGAGCGCCAGGATGGGACGGGAGGATGGTCCTTCCCAGGTATGATGGCGCATGACCATGAGGTCAATGTCAGCCTATCCAGGCTCCCGGTTCAGGGACAGCCGTACACTGTTCAGGTGCTCCATGAACTCATGGTTGGTTAGCGGTCCTTAGCCAGCCTGCTTTCATAAAGTGGAGCAGGGATTATATTCTTAATCCTCGGTGTAATTCACTGCCTTCCTCTCTTCCACCTGACCGCCTCTCTCCTGTCCTCCTCTCCTGTCCTCCTCTCCTGTCCTCCTCTCCTGTCCTCCTCTCCTGTCCTCCTCTCCTGTCCACTCTCTCTCTTTCTTTTGTCCACTCTCTGCTCTGTTCCTCCTCCCATCTCCCTCTTTCTCTGTCTCTTTATTTAGTTTTCCTTCTCCCCTCCTGTGTCCTTCCGTCCCTTCCTTGAATCCTTCGACCTTTCACTTCTTCCTTCCCTCCTCACTCTTTGTCTTCTCTGGGACATGGAGAAGGAGAGGTGCGGCCGCATCAATATGCACCAAGGACGTCATGAATTAGGAACGCCGTTCCCCTCGCCTTGTGACGCGTGCCCACAGTGTCGCTCGGCACGATGACGGTAAGACCCTGCTCTGCTGCCATGCACCCTGTGCAAGGCATCAGTGGTGTCAACAGTGGTGTGTGTTTGTGTGTGTGTGTGCGTGTCTGTGTGTGCGTTTGTGTGCAAGCATGTGTTTGGGATTGTGTTTGTGTGCCTGTATGCTTGCACACGCGTTTGTGTGTGTGTGTATATGTGTGTTTGTGTTTGTCCTGGAACCCCTTCCCTGCTTCAGTACATCTGGAACCCCTTCACTGCACTCCGCTCGAGGTCCTCAGTGGAACTCCAAGAGAGCGCTTTGAGGACTGTGTGCGTATGGATTATGGTTCTGTGCTCCTCTCCCTGCTGGGCGTTCAGCGTGTACAGTTCTCTGTGCGTCCAGAGTCCTCTCAAAGATCTCATCAGCGAGCAGACTCAGACCCGCTGACTGGGCTGGCCAAAGAGGATCTTGGAGACGACAGTCAACCCTAACATCACCCACAGCCCCTCGAGCAAGGTCTGGAGGGAACAGAACCATCACCCACAGCCTCGTGAGCAAGGCCTGGAGGGAACAGAACCATCACCCACAGCCTCTTGAGCAAGGCCTGGAGGGAACAGAACCATCACCCACAGCCCCTTGAGCAAGGTCTGGAGGGAACAGAACCATCACCCACAGCCTCTTGAGCAAGGTCTGGAGGGAACAGAACCATCACCCACAGCCTCGTGAGCAAGGTCTGGAGGGAACAGAACCATCACCCACAGCCTCGTGAGCAAGGTCTGGAGGGAACAGAACCATCACCCACAGCCTCGTGAGCAAGGTCTGGAGGGAACAGAACCATCACCCACAGCCTCTTGAGCAAGGTCTGGAGGGAACAGAACCATCACCCACAGCCTCTTGAGCAAGACCTGGAGGGAACAGAACCATCACCCACAGCCCCTTGAGCAAGGTCTGGAGGGAACAGAACCATCACCCACAGCCTCTTGAGCAAGGCCTGGAGGGAACAGAACCATCACCCACAGCCTCGTGAGCAAGGTCTGGAGGGAACAGAACCATCACCCACAGCCCCTTGAGCAAGGTCTGGAGGGAACAGAACCATCACCCACAGCCTCTTGAGCAAGGTCTAGAGGGAACAGAACCATCACCCACAGCCTCGTGAGCAAGGTCTGGAGGGAACAGAACCATCACCCACAGCCACTTGAGCAAGGCCTGGAGGGAACAGAACCATCACCCACAGCCTCTTTAGCAAGGTCTGGAGGGAACAGAACCATCACCCACAGCCCCTTGAGCAAGGTCTGGAGGGAACAGAACCATCACCCACAGCCTCTTGAGCAAGGTCTGGAGGGAACAGAACCATCACCCACAGCCTCTTGAGCAAGGTCTGGAGGGAACAGAACCATCACCCACAGCCTCTTGAGCAAGGTCTGGAGGGAACAGAACCATCACCCACAGCCTCTTGAGCAAGGTCTGGAGGGAACAGAACCATCACCCACAGCCCCTTGAGCAAGGTCTGGAGGGAACAGAACCATCACCCACAGCCTCTTGAGCAAGGTCTGGAGGGAACAGAACCATCACCCACAGCCCCTTGAGCAAGGTCTGGAGGGAACAGAACCATCACCCACAGCCTCTTGAGCAAGGCCTGGAGGGAACAGAACCATCACCCACAGCCTCGTGAGCAAGGCCTGGAGGGAACAGAACCATCACCCACCACCTGTGGAGGCCGGTATGAGCAATCTGTTTTCATTCCTCTCTCCCCGTCTGGAGGAACGGCGAGGGGGGGAGGGGCGGCGGTGGCGCCCGCGCCGAGGGGTCAAAGGTCGCCACCGGGCCAACAATCCAATTTGACAGCGACTGGTCGGCGGGCGCGGCCTGCTCCCACACGGCCGCCGACGCTCTGCATGTCCTCGCGTCGCACTGCTCAACCCCGCACAACTTTTAATTACCCCTCGGCTTGGGCGCGGGTAATTGGCAGGCCCGGAGCATAGCCGCACAAAGACCTGCCTGTTACCCTGAGCGCCGAGCAAACACACGCAGCCGGCGAATCACAGGGGAGGGGCGCGGCAATCAGACGAACCCCACCTGATAAGGCCGTGCGCCTGGGTGTGTGTGTGTGTGTGTGTGTGTGTGTGTGTCTGTGCGTGTGCGTGTGCGTGCGTGCGTGCGTGTGCGTCTGTGTGTGTTTGTGTGAGTGAGTGTCTGTTTGCCTATGAGTACCTGTGGCTGTGTCTCTGTGAGTGTGTCTGTGTGTGTGTTCCTGTGTGTGCCTGTGAATCTGAGTGTGTCTCCGTGTGTGTGTGCGTGTTTGCAGTTTGTGTGAAAGCGGACCTGTGTATACAGACAAGTACTCGTCATTTAGCGGAGGATTTCATCCGGAGTGACTTGAATTTCCTCCTTTTTGGCTCCAGTCATTAAGGAGGATGAGTTTCCCCGCGGGGCTGGACGTGTTCTCCGAGTGAGGAGCAGGTAGGATTAGGGAGTTCTGCCGAGCCATGACTACAGATGAAGATACCTTGGATTCACGCCCAGAACTATTGTCTGGAGGAGGCCACGCCCACTGGACGACCCCGTCTCCACTGTTTGAAGAAGAAAAGACGCCTTTGAATCGTCCTCTGCTGTACACTTCAGACATCTACACTTCTGCAAACTTTTGACCTCCTCAACTCCTTCCTTCCCTCTTTACATCTCCTCCCTCCTACTTGTCCAACATGCCTCCAATCGTCCTTCCCTCTCCCCTCCTTCCCTTCCTCCTCACCTCCTCCTCTACCCTGTTTGGCAGGTTGTCCCGGTCGTGTTCCTGGAGTAAAGAGTTAAAGAGACAAGGCCGGAGATCACTCCTCACTGAACCAGAGTGACAGAGATTCCTCTCAGGGCTCAGCGATGACTAGGGCCAGCGCTAGCTAGTTAGGCACTGAGTCGCCATGGCTTGTGAAGACTTGTTGTTGAATAATTGTTATCCAAAGGCAGATTGAAACCAGCGGCATGGAGCCTCTCTTGTGTATAGTGACTCTGTAGGACCGATCTGGGATTCTCTTTCCAGGCGTCTCTATAATTAAGATCAGTGCTGAGCCACAGTGAGTCTCGACAAATACAGATACAGGGCCGACCAATTCATTACGGGAAAACTGCTGTTTGGCCATCTTTAACTCTGAGGTTAATTACCTTACCTTACCTGAGAGTTCCTCTTTCCTCCTGCATCTCAGCCCGAGGCAGCAGATTGTTAACTTATCAACGTTCTCCCAGTCGGCGGTGTTCTGCACAACTGGGCCAATTTGGAGTAGAGTTGGGGAGCGCGTGGAGGCAAACGCCTCAGGAAACCTGTGCTGTTCCTTCCTACCAGGGAGGTATCAGCCCAGCAGCGAGCGATACCTTTCAGACAGCAATTAGAGCCCTGATGAGCAGCAGCGTAACGAGGGCCCAGACCTCCTCAGAGGAGGAGCACTGGTGGACCGCTGGCTCCAGTCGCCTCCTTCAGGCGTCGTACTGAATGGTCATTTGCTGCTCTTTGTTGACTCAGGCCGACTATGACTACGGTGTCATCATGTCTGTCAGCAGCACCTCCCCTGGCAGAGGGGTGTATGCATCAGCATAGAGCCTGTGGTGGTGATCACTGCTGGGGAGAACCAGAAGGTGATGGATGACTGGATGTGTTTGGCCGGCCCAAAATAAAAAGTAATACAAAAAACTATTATGGTCTTTGGGCCTCTTTGACCTGACAGAGAAATCCATGTCAAGCCAATCTGCTCAGGGTGAGCAGGGGTGAGAGAGGGTGAGGAGGGTTATCATCTAGCGAATCAAACGCTGGCTGAAATTAAATCAATGAAGACGCGGTGCAAGGAGCAAACGTCAGTCACCTCTCTCTCTCTCTCTCTCTCTCTCTCTCTCTCTCTCTCTCTCTCTCTCTCTCTCTCTCTCTCTCTCTCTCTCTCTCTCTCTCTCTCTCTCTCTCTCTCTCTCTCTCTCTCTCTCTCTCTCTCTCTCTCTCTCTCTCTCTCTCTCTCCCTCCCTCTCCACTATTTGAGTTCTCTGGTGTCTAAGCAACAGAACAGAACCAGTTCATTTAGTGGAGCTGCTGTTCAATGAGAGGTCCTTGGAAACCCGTCTATTGAAACCATGAATGATTTACTCGCTTTGATTTTAAAAAAAAAGCCTTCTTCAGTCAATATTTAAAAACTTGAAAAGCCCTCCATGATAACGATCATATTGCTTAAAACCTCAGCTTTACTGCGTATTACTGCGTGGCCGTATTGTATCCTACAACCTTGTATGGTGTAAACCGTGAAGCAGGAATTGATTTAAGAGATGAAGGAAGCTCTCCAAGTCTGGTTTAGATCAACAGAGACCCATGCAGATCAGCGTATACATCTATGATCTATAGATAGACAGATATAGAATGGTTCCCTCGATAAATACACATATAGACACAGACATATCATTTGTCTCTAAATAAATATACATTTAGACACATATATATATATAGACACACTATAGACCCAGATATACGTCTCTCTCTGTATAGACATACTATAGACCTGATATTCATCTATCTCTCTCTCTATATATGTTCCCAGTTATAAGTCTCTCTATGCATAAACAAACCATAGACCTGATATCGTCTCTCTCTATATATACATAGACATACTATAGACGATAATATACGTCTCTCTATATACTGAGTAGACATGCTATAGACCCAGATATACATCTCTCTCTCTCTATATATGTACAGGGGTATATGGAAGGAATGCCAGGTGCCTCACCAGGCGTTCAAACTGCAGCACAGTCCAGCATTGTGCGTCTGATAATGGCCTCTCACTCTCTGCTGCTCTATTGATTTCCCCGCTCTGATCCGTAAAGACTCCGGCCCAGTGTATAATTCCTGGGAAGAGGTTTGCCCAGCGTGGAGACGGCCGGACCAGTGCCGCAGTCCTCCACACGGGAATACAAGACGGTCAAGTGGGCCCTCCTGAAGACAGCAGGCACCGTGTGTCCTTCCACAATGGGTTGTTGTTGTTGTTTTCTGCGCCGCGGTTCGTAGCGTATAAACGTGTCAGCTCTCTGGGAGTGGCGGCGGTGTAATTGGAGCGGTGACGTGAGGGACACGGGGAGCTCGTCTGAACCGGAGACCTCCGCCCCGCCGGTCGCCTCTGATTGGGCCAAAGTGAGCGCGAGCCACAGCACAGCGTCATTCGATCAAGTGTAAAATGCCTTCAGACTAACGGCGCCTGAACGGCCCTGGGGCGGCGGGCCGTACAGCGAGCCAATCACGGCAGACCAACAGCCCATCGGTATGCAGTGGGACGCGGCTCTGAGCTGCTGCCAGTCCTCTTCCTGGGGCAGAAAGCGCCCGCGTGTTTGCAAGAATACAAGAGTGTGGGGAGCAGGGGGCTGCTTTAGATATGATGTGCTTGTACCAGCGTCTGTGGTGGAGTGCACTTGTTTGGCTGTGGATTAGCGTGTCGATGTGTGACAGTGTGTACGGCTGTGTGTGTGTGTGTGTGTGTGTGTGTGTGTGTGTGTGTGTGTGTGTGTGTGTGTGTGTGTGTGTGTGTGTGTGTGTGTGTGTGTATCCCCCAGGGGGATATCCTTCCATCACGCTGGTGAGCGATAAGGCGTTCTGAAGTTCCCTCACTGAGCCACAACAGAGTTAGCTCCGAGGACATTAGCATGCAGCGGCTAGCTGCTCAGAACAGCCACCAGTCTGCGCTAGCTTTACTCCCCTGCTGGGCGCCAGCATAAAGAAATAGGGGAGAGAGGGAGAGAGAGAGGAGGGGGGAGAGAGAGCGAGAGAGAGGGGGAGAGAGATAGGGGTAAGAAAGCACTAATAAAGAGACAGGGACGGAGAGTGCGGAAACGGGGGAAGGAGAGAGAGGGAGAAAGGGGAGGGAGAGAAAGAGAGAGAGGAAGAGGGAGGGTTGAAAAAATCGGTGGGAAATAAAAAAAAAGGAAAAAGAACAAGCAAAAGGAGAAAGAGCGGGAAAGGACCTTTGAAGTGCGGCTTCACAGCCTCATCGATACCCGGCACCGAGCCCCGCCCCCCCGTCCCACTTTGATTACACGGCGTTCCCAGCGCTCCGGCCGCCGCTGTTAGCGCCAGGTGGGCGTTAGGGGGAGGGGGGTGAGGTGTGGGGGGGGGGGGGGGTCTGGTTGGTATGCATGCGGGGCTGCTGTATGCCGTCATATCGCTGACGCTGGGAGTTTTCCACATTGATTACACCGCTGGGATCAGCTCAGATGCAGAGGCATGAGTGTGTGTGGAGCGGGGGGGGGGAGTACTGTGTGTGTGTGTGTGTGTGTGTGTGTGTGTGTGTGTGTGTGTGTGTGTGTGTGTGTGTGTGTGTGTGTGTGTGTGTGTGTGTATCTGAGGCCATCTGTGTGTGTTAACGTTTGAGTGATCCTCAAAGTTGAGGTGAGGGGGGGGAGGAGAGAGAGAGATGGGTGAGTGAAAAAGGGGCGAGAGAGGGAGGGAGGGATGGGGAGAGAGCGACATGGTGAGAGAGGGAAGGAGAGAGGGAGGGAAACAGGGTCAGGGGGAGGGAGAGGGAGTTGGAAGGGAGGAGGGGGGAGGATGGGAGTAGTGAAATGTTGGGAGTAGTGAAATGTTTCCTTATCAACAACGCTGATCCTTCAACACTCCCATTCCTCCATCTGAGAAACAATCCAACTAACATCCATCGCCCTGTCTCTACCTCGGGCCCCCAGTACGACAAACTCTACAAAGACATCAACCAGGGCCCCCAGGCCCCGCACCCACACAGGGCCACTCGACAGAGACATCAACAAGGGCCCGACCACGGCCATCGACAGTCGATCAATCCAAAGGGAAACGCAGCGGTCCTTGTTTTCAGATCCTCGTGGCGGTGGAGTCACGCCCAGAGCGGGAGAGGAGATTGAATTCCCCTCTCTGTGTTTGCTTCTTCCTTTCTGCGAGCTGCGTTTTGCGGTGCAGGTTACGGCCTCTCTGCGGCCGCGGCGGGGCAGTGAAGGTACACGTATCCCCCCGTATGAGGGACTCAATGAGGGACTAATGAGATGGTGTGACCTTGTTCTGTTCCTGAGCGGTTGCGTGGAACGTGGAACAATGGAGAGCGCCGCGGTTCATCCACAGAACTGCTGATCACGCTTCAAAGCCAAGGGCTTCCATTGTGAGCCTTCTGATTAGATTCTGCCTTTGTGGGTCACAACGCCACTATTTATTTAGCAGTGAGCGGCAGAGGCTCCCTCGTCTCCAACCGTGCGGGCACAAAGCATTGTGGGAGCTTTGATTGTGATCAGCCGCTCTGTGCTTCCTGTCCTCAGACCACCTGCAGGAAGCTGCCCTGATAATCTCTTCCTGCTCCCCCAACAGACGCAGAGAACAAGAGTGATGAAGTATCCTCTGAACGACTAAAGAGCAGCAGCCCAGTGCGTCTCTAGTCGGAGCAGCGGCAGCAGAGGAGAGAGAAGAGGTGTCCTGAGGACCCCCTCCCCGCCGCAGACGGGATGAGTCACCAGCAGACTGTTCTCTGGTTCATCCCGCTCTCGACCCCCTGTTCACCCCGTCCCACCGGGGTGGGGGGGTTGGCCTCGCACCACCCCACCGCCGTGGCCGTTCCTCTCACATCTCACACAGCAATTAGAACGGATCATTTTCCAGAACTCGGCCGTTGTTCTTGACAGGAAAGAGTGTTTTTTTGCTGACCCGGTGAAATAATGAAAAATGGGCAAAAAGAAAAAACACTGCAACTCAACCCCTGCAGAACTTTGACAATCCTTTCGTTCCTCACACACGCGCACACGCGCACACTCATAAACACACACACAACACACAAACGCATACTCATAAACCAATATGCTAGAATGTGAGGATGTATTCCCATACAGCAAGACGGAGATGGAGATATTGAAGTAGACTCAAAGCAAACAAACACACCGCACATGCATGCAAACACACACGTACACACACACACACACACACACATACACACAAACACATACACACACCTTGAACACACAAGCAGCCAGCTCATGTACTTTTCTTTTTCTTCCAACAGCCTTTCCAATTCGCTGAGGTGTAACTTCAAACCAGAAGTTCGGCTTCGCTAGAAAAAAACCAATCCAACACGATTCTCTTATCTTGAAATAGCAACAACCAACATTCCCTTTATACCCCACATCCACCACCTCCTCCTCCTCCTCCACCACCTCCTCCTCCTTTCCAACGTGTGTGTGTGTGTGTGTGTGTGTGTGTGTGTGTGTGTGTGTGTGTGTGTGTGTGTGTGTGTGTGTGTGTGTGTGTGTGTGTGTGTGTGTGTGTGTGTGTGTGTGTGTGTGTGTGTGTGTGTGAATGTGACATGTGTGTGTGCCCGTGTTTGTGTGAGTGCCTGTGTGTTTGAGTGTGTGTGTGTGTGTGTGTGTGTGTGTGTGTGTGTGTGTGTGTGTGTGTACGTGTGTGTTTGAGATGATGGTGGTGGTGGTGAAGATGATGATGCTAAGTGGAGATGTTGTGGTGCCATGATGGTGTTTGGTGGACAAATAGTGGTGGAGATGATGGATGTGGAGGTGGTCTTCAGATGGGTGAGAGAGGGTCTTCATAACATCAACATACGTAGATCCAGCCCGTTGGGTCAGAGCACTGATCTCTCTCCATGACCTCAGGATTTAACGTTCCCATTTCAGTGTGGAATATTCCCCGATAAACAGTGGAGTGGAGAGGCCGGGGTGATGACAGAGTGTCCATGCAGAACCAGGGCCAGCATCACTCATTTGTCTGTGTTTGCGTTCAGCCACAATTTTCGTTTTGGAAAAGCAATTTCCTCCCTGGCCCCAAACTTGCTGCAATCTTTTGAAACACAGAAACTTTAAATATTGACCCGTAATCTCCTGCCTTTCAGAACAGTGCAGGAAATAATACGTCTTTAGACAGGCCTATTTATGGCAGAAACTTTATAGTCTGATAAAATATGAATTTAGTGCAACATATAATTAAATAAATCAAATCTAACATAATCATATATATTTGTTAGCCTTTTAAAAAATGCATGCCCGCTTTTGATGTGCATCATCAAAATACACATTTAAGAAAGAGACAGTCTGCAGTCTGATTGGTGTGTAACACTGTGTCTGTTTAAGTGTGAGCACTTGCATGTGTGATGGGTGTGTGTGTGTGTGTGGGGGGGGATGCATGCATGTGTGTGAGCACTTGCATGCAGAGAGCCCTTGCATATGTGTGTGTCTGTCTGTGTGTGAGCCCTAGGGAGTGTGCGTTTGTGCGTGCATGCGTGTGTGTGTGTGTGCACACGTTTGCGTCTGTGTGTGTGCACATTTGTGTGTCTGTGTGTGTGTCTGTGCGTGTGTGTCTGTGCACACCAATGTGAGCAGAGCTGATAAGCAGAACCCGGTCACCTTGCCTTGTGATTAAGAGTCTGAACTCTTTAGCTGCTTAACCAGCGCCGTTTGTCCTCAAAGGAAGGAAAGGTACACAGCACCAAGAAAAAGAAGCATCTTTTATCAGGCATCGCCAGATCTGGGGCGCTTGCGTCGCTTTGTCCACAGATTAGGTTTATTCCTCAGGTCCTGCAGGTGAGACGGCTTCAAAGATAATAAAGATTAGGATCGCTCTCAGAGAAAGCCCCGCCACAGAGGAACACCAAATAGAGAGAAGGACGATTTAGAAGAAAACAAAGGCTTCAAACTTTGGAGCATTTCACACCGAGACGGACACACACATACATACAAACACACACACACACACACACACTCTCTTGACTGCTCTTCACTGCTAGGTACTTGGGATAAGTGGTGTGTTTAACTTCTTGAATATTCACATGGAGATCTTCAGATGCATCCAGGGAGATGAGTTTATGATATGAAAGTAGGTTAGTAAAGGATTCATTGCATAGGACACCTGAAAGAGTCCTTGAAAACCCTTAACATCAACGCAAATGTCTACTTGAAGGAATGTCCTTTGAAAAATCACCCTTTAAAGAAAAAGTATTTATAGCAAAACTCTGAAACCCCTTTTAAGGCCTGAACATTTTTGAAAGTCCATCATCTTCTGCTATTCGTCTGCTTTCTATTCAACACATCGATTTAACCCATATACATGTCCCCATCATAGCAATGTCCGAGTCAGGGAACAATATGCATGATACCAGAAATAAGACATTTTAATCGTTCGGACAGGCTGAGAACCATAAGGCAAGGGTGGTTTGTAAATCAGGCCTTTTAAATACTTCTGGAATCAACAATATATCATCAAAGATCTTAGCTCATCATCAGGAGAATGCTGAATCAATCAACTCTCAGCTAATCGTGGCCCTGAATCAATCAACCATCAGCCAATCGTGAGCCTGAATCCATCAACCCTTAGCCAAGCTGCTATGTGCTGCACCACCAGACGCTAGGGAGGGGGGGAGGGGGGGTTGGGTGGTGCTCAGCTGCCCGTTACAAACCCCACAATGACAACTATCACAATGCTGCAGTCTCACCCCTCTCTCTCTCTCTCCCCCCTCTCTCCCCTCTCTCTCTCTCTCTCTCTCTCCCTCCCTCCTCTCACTCCCCTCTCCCCCTCATCTCTCACTCCCCCCCTCTCACTCCCCTCTCTCTCTCCCTCTCCTCACTCACTCACACTACGTTGAGTTCAACCAAGTAAACGCTGGGAGTTTTTTAACAAAATGGCGCGCATAAATCTCCCCGGCTCCCAGAGTCGTTCATCAACGGTGAACTTTTTGGTTCATATGCTGTCGTTTTATGTATTTATGCTGAGGTGCGGAGTGGGTATTTATAGACGGCCGCGGCGGTCCCACCTTGATGATAGAGATGTTCACAAATCATTCCAGTCGCCCTCGACCTGCCTCAGGTCCCAGCAGGAGACTGCAGACAGGGAGACGAACGGTCAGACATACTTTACACTGTTCACTGTGGTGGGACGACCTGCTCCCCTTCTAGAGTCCTCATAGCTGCTCATGCATCCACAAGCCTGCATCTCCCTGTTTCACCATCCATCACCAAAGTCTCTCTCTCTCCCTCCCCCCTCTCCCCCTCTCTCTCTCCCCCCTCTCTCTCTCCCTCTCCCCCTCTCTCTCTTCTCCCCCTCTCTCTCTTCTCCCCCTCTCTCTCTCTCTCTCTTCCCTCTCTCTCTCTCTCTCTTCCCTCTCTCTCTCTCTCTCTCTCTCTCTCTCTCTCTCTCTCTCTCTCCCTCCCTCTCTCCCTCCCTCCCTCTCTCTCTCTCTCTCCCTCCGGGTCAAGCGAGAGACCTGCGTCTCCAACGGCGGTACCCGAGCCGTTACAGTGACACAAACACACGGCCCTCTCCGCGGCGGCCGACCAATCAGAGCTGTCAGGTGAGTGGGGGGGGGGTGTGGCCCCCGGGGAGGCCCAGGACAGCGGAGTCGCCGCCCTGCCATTCATCACAGAGCCTCGTTTGCATACGGCGGCGGGACGGAGCGGCGGCGGCGGGCAGCGGGAGGAGCTTAGGCAGGGCTACACGCTGTGGGGCAGGGGGGGCACAACACACCTGTTGATCAGGGACAGGGAGTGTGTGTGTGTGTGTGTGTGTGTATGTGTGCATGTGTGTTAGAATATATATGTGTGTGTGTGTGTGTGTGTGTGTGTGTGTGTGTGTGTGTGTGTGTGTGTGTGTGTGTGTGTGTGTGTGTGTGTGTGTGTGTGTGTGTGTGTGTCTCTGTGTCTGTGTGTCTGTGTGTGTGTCTCCCGGTGTTCAGCAGTGATGATCGTCCTTGTGGCCCCCTTCTTGTTCAACACACAAAGATGAAGCCGAAGCAGCCACACGAGACGGAGCGACAAGTCTGGAGGTGTTCAGTGCACGTGTGCCTGTGTGTGTGTGTGTGTGTGTGTGTGTGTGTGTGTGTGTGTGTGTGTGTGTGTGTGTGTGTGTGTGTGTGTGTGTGTGTGTCTGTGTGTGTGTGTCTGTGTGTTTGTGTGTGTGTGTGTGTGTGTGTGCGCAAGTGCGAGTAGCAGATGGCTGAAGTGGGCTTGGGACTGCAGATCCTTTGATATGCGTTCGCTGTCTCTTTGACAAGTAACATCAAGGACAATGTGTGGAGAATAAATGGGTTTCTTTGAGTTTCACTTGGGCATGCGCGTGTTTCTTTAAGTGCCACAGATGGAAAGAGATTGGGATCAAATATTGTTAGCATTGATCATTAGCACCGTTGCGCGCACACACACACACACACACACACACACACACACACACACACACACACACACACACACACACACACACACACACACACACACACACACACACACACACACACACACACACACACACACACACAGTCCATTAAGTACCAGGCACCAGCTATCATGCTGATTGTATCAATATATTGATGATGGGACTTCATTTCCTGATTTGCGTCGTCTGACTTCACATCAATCGGAGCATCTCTCCAATATCCGCCCGGCTGATCAACCAATAATCATCGCAACGAGATGCAAGTCCCATCGTGCAACGTCAGACCAAATTAGCGACGAGACCCCCCCCCGTTAAACCAGAACCTTCCAGCTGTCGATCTCATTCATCGCCTCAACGAAAATCCATCTGAACTTCACTGAGGAAGAGGAGGGTGGGTGAGGGGATGTAGCCTTCCCCCCCACTGACATGATCCTGTACAGCCAAGTACAGCCCCCCTGCCAAACCAGCACCCCCACCCTAACCACGACCCCAAAGTGGGGTACACGACCACCACATTCATTTCATTACGGGACATTTGCATTTCCCCTGATTGAGATCACAGCGTAACCTAATGACCGTAATCTGAGCGGAGGGGCGGATGCTAATTAGGGCAGGGGGGCTGGGGGGTGAGGGGGGGTGAGGGGGGGTGAGGGCGGGGTCAGTGAGGTGGGGAAGATGACATGACTCGCGTGGCATTAGAGGCCCTGGAAAAGGAACTAGCAACAAAGTTGATCACAGAGCAGAGAAGTTCCACATTCACTTTGAGTCTCGCTCGCTAAGCGTCGTGTGGGTTGGATTAGCGTCTGTTATTCGTTCCACTCGTACATTCTATGTGAAGTTTCACACATTTTGAAGGAGGACCATTCGATTCCATTCAATATACTTCAGTTGTGCATTAGTTCACTGAATCTTGAAGGCTATTTAAATGTCTGCATGTCAGGCCATCACCATCTTCTACCTTGTCTGCCAGAGAGCTAGATGGACTGGAGGCACTGTAACAGTAACAGTGTCCTGGTCCTACCACTGTCCTGTCCTACCACTGTCCTGTCCTACCACTGTCCTGTCCTACCACTGTCCTGTCCTGTCCTACCACTGTCCTGCCCTGTCCTGTCCTGTCCTGTCCTACCACTGTCCTGTCCTACCACTGTCCTGGTCCTACCACTGTCCTTTCCTACCACTGTCCTGTCCTGCCCTGTCCTACCACTGTCCTGTCCTGTCCTACCACTGTCCTGTCCTACCACTGTCCTGGTCCTACCACTGTCCTTTCCTACCACTGTCCTGTCCTGTCCTACCACTGTCCTGTCCTGTCCTACCACTGTCCTGGTCCTACCACTGTCCTTTCCTACCACTGTCCTGTCCTGTCCTACCACTGTCCTGGTCCTACCACTGTCCTTTCCTACCACTGACCTGTCCTGTCCTACCACTGTCCTGTCCTACCACTGTCCTGTCCTACCCCTGTAAGAACCATAACACGGCCTCGTCATGCTGTGTCTCTGCAGATCGATGTTTCAATGCATCGATAGATTGATGGATCGATAGATAGATAGATCGACAGATAGATAGATACTTTCTTTATCCCCTGGGGAATTCCAGGTATCCAGTCGCACACAAAGTCAGTCACAGACGTCCAATTGACAGACAACAAAATAGGCAAACAGTAAAGGTCATTCAAATAATTCTATACAAAGTGAGCAATGTTGCACACAATTGAAATAATAATCGATCTAATAGATCAATCAATAGATCTAAAGGGACGTGCTTCAGGAGGTCAGGGTGGATCGGCCCTGCCTCCCTCGCCCGCTGGAGTCACTGAGCAGGACGGAGGCAGAGCCGGTGGCCCAGTGTCTGCTGGGTAATACACGAGGTCCCCAGCCCCCACTCAAGGGGGACTTCTCTCCCCAGAGCCTGGCTTCACCCGCTGCGTTCAGCCACGAGGCTGCAGAGAGACCCTGGGTGTGTGAGACGGCTTGAAGGAGAGGCCTTCAAAGCCTCTCCTCAATGGCTTCGCAAACAATATAACTGGTTTTCTGTGTAAATAGGCGAGGTAACTCTGAGGCGAGGTAACGCAGAGGACAGAGGGTTGAAACGTATTCAAGAGACGATAGGCGGTACCTCTGGGAGAGCTGTAAGAACACTTTCAGCGCTCTTAAAGGAAGCTGTGGACCGCTTCTTTGTAAATGTTGACACAGGCGGAGCATATAGACTTCATCCATACATTACACCTGACATGATGTCTCATGCAAACGCAACATGGCCAATATTTATATTATTAACATGTCTGTAAAGTGTTTGGTCTGGTCTGTGAAGGAGCGGCTTATTAGTTGACCCTCTTTCTTTCTGATTGGCCGCTACGAGAGTTCTGACATCAGAACAAATGGACCAACACTCAGTGAATACCAGAGGGAATCACTTTTTAGTCTACATCCTACTGATGTTCAGGATGTCAGTTTGATGGCTACAGACTATATAGTTGGAGATTGTCTGGAGGACATCTTGGAAACCATGTGCTATCGTTGTGGTGTATAATGTAAGGTTATCTGCAGGCTGAAGGTGTCCTTAACCGTGTGGATACCTGGTTCCTGGAAGTGGCGTAAACCTCACCCTAATGGGGTTAATGAGGGGACAACTCTGCAACAACATAAAGTGAAATCCCTTGTATGTGAAATTAAAGCTTTTTATAGCAGGTAATTATCTTAATTGTGTATTCTCGCTGTAGTCCTCAGCACACTACCGGTACACCTAATACATTACCAAGATACATTAATTTGTAGCTAACAACTTTTCTCTCCTCCACCTCACCAAAGTGCCCCTCCTACTGGGGTGATAATTCGTTTGGCTCTGCACCAGACGGGAGCCGGCACCTCAACGCTGGAAGTGGAGCCACGAACAAACAAAGACAACGATAACAAGCCTGGAGCTAAAAATACTAAAGCAGATCTCTAAGGCCGAGTGCCAAGGCTCTGGCGGGCGGCTGCACCTATCAACCACACACTAGAAAAGTATTTAACAGCGTTAACCTGACAGCTCAATCGCTTTTGTTAGAGAGTCTCACGCAATAACCTGGAAAAATATCCTTGAGACCAAAAAAATAACTCGATCTTATAGCACCGTGGACTTTTTGAAGTCGATGCCAAATATCTAGAAGAACTCCCAGTGCCAGTCCACTCCCGACTCCAGATCAATAAACCAAGTGTTCCGGACGCCGGCTTGGAAGCTGACCCCCACTGGGGACAGGGAGCGGCTCCCTGGCCCCCAGCACTCAGGAACGACGGGCCCCCAGGACTCAGGAACCACAAGGCCCTCAGGACTCAGGAAGCACAAGGCCCTCAGGACTGAGGAACCATGAGGCCCCCAGGACTGAGGAACCACGGGCCCCCAGGACTGAGGAACGACGGGCCCCCAGGACTCAGGAACCACGAGGCCCTCAGGACTCAGGAACCATGAGGCCCCCAGGACTGAGGAACCACGGGCCCCCAGGACTGAGGAACCACGGGCCCCCAGGACTCAGGAACCACGAGGCCCCCAGGACTCAGGAACCACGAGGCCCCCAGGACTCAGGAACCACGAGGCCCCCAGGACTCAGGAACCACGGGCCCCCAGGACTCAGGAACCACGAGGCCCCCAGGACTGAGGAACCACGAGGCCCCCAGGACTTAGGAACCACGGGCCCCCAGGACTGAGGAACCACGAGGCCCCCAGGACTGAGGAACCACGAGGCCCCCAGGACTGAGGAACCACGGGCCCCAGCACTCAGGAACCACGAGGCCCCCAGGACTCAGGAACCACGAGGCCCCCAGGACTGTGGAACCACGGGCCCCCAGGACTGAGGAACCACGAGGCCCCAGGACTGAGGAACCACTTGGCCCCCACGACTGAGGAACCACGGGCCCCCAGGACTGAGGAACCACTGGCCCCCAGGACTGAGGAACCACTAGGCCCCCACGACTCAGGAACCACGGGCCCTCACCACCAGCTGCTGGGCTGAGCCTGCTAGCTACACCCAGGGTAACCGAACCCTCGTATTAGCACGCACACCTAGGCATCCGGAGGACTCTACCCCTCTCCACCCCCTCGCCTCCCCCTTCACCACCCCCTCACCGCCCCCCTACCTCCCCCTACCCCCCCTGACGGACTGGCCGCGCTCTGCCCTCCGCTTCCTGTGTGAGGCTGTAGGTGCTTCCTGTGTGAGGCTGTAGGTGCTTCCTGTGTGACGCTGCAGGTGCTTCCTGTGTGACGCTGTAGGTGATTCCTGTGTGACGCTGTAGGTGCTTCCTGTGTGAGGCTGTAGGTGCTTCCTGTGTGAGGCTGTAGGTGCTTCCTGTGTGAGGCTGTAGGTGCTTCCTGTGTGAGGCTGTAGGTGCTTCCTGTGTGACGCTGTAGGTGCTTCCTGTGTGACGCTGTAGGTGCTTCCTGTGTGAGGCTGTAGGTGCTTCCTGTGTGACGCTGTAGGTGCTTCCTGTGTGACGCTGTAGGTGCTTCCTGTGTGACGCTGTAGGTGCTTCCTGTGTGAGGCTGTAGGTGCTTCCTTTGTGAGGCTGTAGGTGCTTCCTGTGTGAGGCTGTAGGTGCTTCCTGTGTGAGGCTGTAGGTGCTTCCTGTGTGAGATGTAAATAAATAAACGAGGGGACAGAGCTCCACCGCCACCTGTCACCTGCCTCCGCAGCCGCGGCCCGCTTCCGTGGTTGCCATGCCAACGCGGCGAGGAGGCATGCTCCGGTGCGTTCGTCACGCTGGGCTGACAAGGCCTGCAGTTAGGGCGTGATTAGTCGTCTTCCTAAACGTTGGGCGGTCGCTCGCCTTCTGGCGCCACTCCACACATGGCTGGCTGTAGACGGGCGAGGGGGGGGGGGGGGGGGGGGGGGTCTAAGACTCTGATACACGACACATCCCCCCTCCCCCACAGACCAAGACTCTGATACACCGTCACCCCCCCCTCCCCCACAGACCAAGACTGATACACAGTCACCCCCCCCTCCCCCACAGACCAAGACTCTGATACACCGTCACCCCCCCCTCCCCCACAGACCAAGACTCTGATACACCGTCACCCCTCCCTCCCCCCGCCCCAGTGCGGGGTACACCGTCACCCCCTCCCCCCCTCCTCCCCAGTGCGGGGTACACCGTCACCGTCACCCTCCCCCTCCCCCCCCCAGTGCTGGGTACACCGTCACAGACGCTGGACAGACGCTGGTTGTGCCTGATGAGCTCAGCTGGCCCTGACACCAGCAGGTCACACGCTCCCTGCGTTGGAGAAGGCTGTAACCGGTGTATCATTAGCTCTCGTTGTTCACACGCCCACTGCCAGCGGCTCTACGTACGGCCAGTGGACGGGGTGGAATAGCTTTGTGTGTGTCGGGGCGTGTGGGAGACAGTCCACCTCGTCAATATCGTCAATACAGCTACTCCTTCATTCGGCTATCTATTGACAAGGGCTTGGATCCAGAAGAAGGGAGACCGCCCCTCCCTATCTCTCCCTCCCCCTCCCCCCCCCCCCCCCCCCCCCCTCACCTGCCATGATCCCAGCAGGGGTCCTCCCCCAGCCTGGGAGACAGTACGGAGAGGAAAGTGAAACTGAGAGGGATCCATGATCAAGGGCGCGCCCGTCCGTCAGGCTAGCAGGAGGAGACGCCACGGAGACAGCCGCGAGGAGGAGCCCGAGCCGGGGGCCATCAGCGACACGATGACACACAGGGGCCCCCACCCCAACCCACACCCCCCGTCCCCGTCCCCGCCCCCGCCCCCGCCCCGTACCGTCTGAGCTCCCCATCCTGATTCATCACAGTGACATGGTTCCTCCTCCTCGTCATCACACTGAGGGCCGGCCTCGACTCCCTGGGGAGGGAACACGTCCACACAGCCCTGAGAGAGGGGGCACTATGGTGATCTACAGCCAGCTATTGTATCTCCAGGTCACGAGGTGTAAAACCACGTCAGTAATCTGAGGCATAAACACTTCAAGGTGTCAACATGACCTCAGTATGCGTCGCTGTGCCGCACTCCTTCTGAATGACGCGGGGAGGTGATCCCAGGGGGTGCGAGGCCAAAGCACCCCAAAGGTTATGGGCGGTTCTGTGGTGACGTCTTAATGAGCGACTGGAGGAGCGTGAGCGGAGGACTCAGCGATGCAGAGGACCGCTCCACGGCGCTCTAATCAGCAATCACAGGTCAGCTGCTAACGAGGAGAACACCTGCTGTTCTCCTCGGGTGCTCCAGAGCCCTCCTCCCCGGCTCCTCCACCCCTCCACCAACCCTCCACCTCCACCCCTCCACCAACCCTCCACCAACCCTCCACCTCCACCCCTCCTCCACCCCTCCACCAACCCTCCACCTCCACCCCTGCAGAGCCACGGCACAGAACAATGTCAATCTGGGTCTCCCCCCGTCCCCCCCGCTCCACTGTGGTGGTCCCGCCCTCCACCATCAGTCAAGGTCAGAGACAGAGCCCTGAGAGGAGGCTATAGGGGGGGGGGGGGGGTTTAGTCTGCATCTGCTTGGTATGTGAGCGTGTGAGTATGTATGAAGGTGTGTCTCCATCCCTATCTTGTCTGTGTCTGTGTGTGTGTGTCTGTGTGTGTGTGTGTGTGTGTGTGTGTGTGTGTGTGTGTGTGTGTGTGTGTGTGTGTGTGTGTGTGTGTGTGTGTGTGTGTGTGTGTGTGTGTGTGTGTGTGTGTGTTTCAGGCTGCATCTGTTCGGTGTGTGTGTTTGTGTTAAGGTATGTGAGTCCCCATCCCTATCTTGTCTGTGTCTGTGTCTGTGTGTGTGTGTGTGTGTGTGTGTGTGTGTGTGTGTGTGTGTGTGTGTGTGTTTCAGGCTGCATCTGTTCGGTGTGTGTTTGTGTGTAGGTATGTGAGTCCCCATCCCTACCTTGTGTGTGTGCGTCTCCTGCATGTGCGTGTGTTTAAGGAGCCCATGTGAAGGATGCGTGATGATGCACTCCCTGACGACGCTGTCAGCCTTCCGTCTAAACAGTTAAGCGGCTCTCGTGCAGTGAATCCTAACACCTACAGCCCCACCTCTCCCTCTCTGTGGACCGCTGGCTCTGATTACCGCTGAGGACGACCCTGGAGATACCTTCATACAAGGGTGGAGCTGATATCTCCATTACCATGTCGTCTGATTGACCCGACGAGCCTTCCTCATGTTGTGATGACAACGACGACCTCTGACCTCGGCAGAACACGTCTCCCAGTCGGTCGGTCACTCCGCGTCGGTTCCTTTCAGCTGATTATTATCGGGCATTTCACGCCACTCAAGTGAAAAACAAAATGTCCCCATCCATTCGCTCTGCTTTTCTCTATTTGTTTCTTTACAGCATTTTCTACTGGCGAACGTTTGATTCTCTAATTTTAGATTTTAGTTTCAGTGGGGGGCAGACACCCCCCCCCCCGCCGCAGCGAGCTGTCTTTGTGTTCTGATGACCTCCGGCGAGGTCGGGGCCGACGGCAGCGTCCCCGCGGTGGGAGTCCCGAGCAGCCGATAAGGTGCTAACAGACGCTCTATCAGCGCGGCACGCCTGGTGGGAGGCGGCGGGCGGTGGCGTTCCCGGATAAGAGGAGTCCAGCTCCAGAGACGGGCGACATTGTGATTCATTTATTTGTGTCTGGCGACGTTGGCAACGTGCTGCGGGTCCGGAGGGAACACGGACGTGTGTGGAGATGATTGGAGCACGTTTTTAATGTTCTAATTATGATCAACTCGCTATTCAAATGGTCCATTTGCATGTTCCATATCCGCTGGGTTTTAAAACATTTAAAATATGAACTAAATTACATTCATAACGTTCAAAACATCAGGATCCAATTTTGTAAACAAAATTCTATAATTGTAACGTCCTTGAAGTGACTTGTAAACTTGAATCCATTACCATGATGTAAAACCACAGGCACATATAGGCTAACCTCATAACAACATTAGCATTGTCATTATCTTTTAACAACAGGAGAATGTGCCATATGCCCACGCTAATAAAGGCTTTTAAACGAGCGTATTAACTACCAGTATTAAGTGCTGCGTTTAAACAGTCGTCTGAGAGACCTTTAATCCCCGTCCCAGCACAGCGACCACGGTGTCGGTGTCAGACAGTTCACGAGGTACGCCACAAGGTTAGATTCCCAGTTTAGCGCCTGCGGTTAATGTTTGGATTCCATGTTTGCACTTCATTCCGATCTATTTGTCCAACGCTAACTGGAAACGCGGCTACGTTTTAAATCATTCAAATGACGAGGTGAAAGCAATCAGGCAATGGCTCAGACTGTGCAGGTTATTACTGGGGGGGGTGGGAGGGTCTTCCTCTCTCTGCGTGAGGCTATTATCTGAGGCTTAGCATGTGTTAGCTTGTGACCGTAGCGACCCCCTCCTGGTGCTGTCATCATCTCCCCCCCACCGGGGGCGGTGAGAGAGGGTCCTCTCTGGGGCCACCTGGGGGGACATAGACCACATGTTGGGGCCCGCAGCCCGGGGGGGCGCCACACCTGTCTGGCCAGGTGTTCCGTGACCCCCCCGTCGGAGCGGCGCTGGTTTAAAGAGGGGCTCGATCCCTCTCTCTGCCTGTCAGCGGTGCCCCTAGCTGTCTCCGTTTGACAGACGTCAGCGGAGAACCCACCGCCCGAACGCACAAGTTCACCTTTCCAGCTCCTCCACCCCCTCCCTCACCATCCTCCCCCCCCCCCCCCCACACCTGATACTCAAGTCACTGCTAATATCCGTTACATTCTCTTCATTAAACCTGTGGTCGGCTCGCATGCTAGGAAACGTAACCTCTGAGGCAAATAGTCCCTACCAGCGGCGTAGGATTCAATCCCTTACAATATGGTTAAATCACAGGGGCCCGACTACATGCTGGAGCAGCCTTGTTGCATCACAGGGGCCCGACTACATGCTGGAGCAGCCTTGTTACATCACAGGGCCGGACTACATGCTGGAGCAGCCTTGTTACATCACAGGGGCCCGACTACATGCTGGAGCAGCCTTGTTACATCACTGGGGCCCGACTACATGCTGGAGCAGCCTTGTTACATCACAGGGGCCCGACTACATGCTGGAGCAGCCTTGTTACATCACTGGGGCCCGACTACATGCTGGAGCAGCCTTGTTACATCACAGGGGCCCGACTACATGCTGGAGCAGCCTTGTTACATCACTGGGGCCCGACTACATGCTGGAGGAGCCTTGTTACATCACAGGGGCCCGACTACATGCTGGAGCAGCCTTGTTGCATCACAGGGGCCCGACTACATGCTGGAGCAGCCTTGTTACATCACAGGGGCCCGACTACATGCTGGAGCAGCCTTGTTACATCACTGGGGCCCGACTACATGCTGGAGCAGCCTTGTTACATCACAGGGTCCCGACTACATGCTGGAGGAGCCTTGTTACATCACAGGGGCCCGACTACATGCTGGAGGAGCCTTATTACATCACTGGGGCCCGACTACATGCTGGGGGAGCCTTGTTATATCACTGGGGCCCGACTACATGTTGGGGGAGCGTTGTTATATACTGTTCTTGTACAGCTGCCTTGTCTGGTAGCACACATGCAGCACTGTGGTAATGAGCTCTGTTTCCATTGTTATCCCTGATACCACTTTATCAGAAGGGCGTCTGCCAGGTTTGGTTATCACAAGTCCAACTAAAAAGGGAGACCAGCGCGGGAAGCGGTTTTCTCTCCGATCGATGTTCCTCCCTTTCATCCCATTACTGCTCTGGGAAGGCTTGTTTAGGAGCCGACCGGAGGCCCAAACGAGGAGAGCCTGCACTCAGATCTTCAGGATAGATATATATATAGATAGATAGATATATAAGTGCTTGTCTTTTCTACGGAAGTGCCAGTTCTGCCGAATGATCTTGTTTTGTGTACAGTGTCTTTGCTCTTTAAAGCCCCAAACTATTTGGAAGTCTGATAGTTCATCTGAAGCGAGGATCGATGTGCTCGGATGGAACTCTGCGAGGCAGGGAGCTGTACGTGTGCGTGCGGGTGTGTGCGTTCGGGCGTGTGTGTGCATGTGTTTGCGGGCGTGTGTGTGTGTGTGTGCGGGCGTGTGTGTGCGTGTGTGTACCCAGGTGCGTGCGTGTGTTGTGTCTGCTGAATCTATTAGCGTCTGAGTTAACAGCCTCTTGGAGAGTGTGCTCAGCTAAGGGAGGGTGGAGCGTGTTGAAGCAGGATGTTTCCGTTGTGTTCCAGCTGCTCCTGGGTCTGTTACCGACTCCTCTCAGGCCCGCTATCAGCACTTAATAAACCCGGAGTTGCTACAGCTAGCCTTTGCTAGTGCTAAAATTAGTCCTAACGGCAAATATGGCTGCCAACCATATGAAATGACTATTACTAGAAAGACACCAATGAGGTGAACCAGAATAAAAATATATATCTACACATTTCTTTATTACTATATAATATTTCAATATTTTGCGCCTAAATGTGGAAATCTAAATGAGGAAAGTTACAAGGTACAGAAACAACAAATGTACAACGGCCTAAACTTTAAAGCAACCAATCAGAGGACAAGGTTTTGCCACAAGGGATCCCTTTGCCTTAATGCTCCAATCACATGACACGGACCAACGACGTCCAATAGGAAGACGGGTGAGGTGTGGGTATGTCTGCGACGCTTTGGACCGTTTCATTCGACCTCCCCCCCCCCCCACGCACCCCCTCCCCTGTGAACCCCAGATGTGTTTCTGGATCACCTTCACACCGTCTCACCGGCCCCCCCAGGGAGCCCCCCCACTCCGCCATTTATGTCACTTCACACATGGCCCAGCATATATTTGAACTCAGTACGTCAGTGTGTGTGTGTGGCACTTGTGTAGTGTGTGTGTGTGTGTGTGTTGGGGGCACCTGTGTAGTGTGTGTAGTGTTTGTGTGCGTGCATGTAAGTGTACAAGTGTGCGTGTGCGTGTGCGTGTGTGTGTGTGTGTGTGTGTGTGTGTGTGTGCTTGCGTGGAGGGGTGGTGGTGGTGGTGGTGGTGGTGGTGGTGGTGGTGGTGGTGGTGGTGGTGGTGGTGGTGGTGGTGGAGGTGGTGGTGGTGGTGGTGGTTAGGGGGGCGCCGGTTGGAGTCTCTTTGTTTATGTTGTTTGTGTTAGCTGGTCACGCATGAGGTTTTGATGTATGTGTACCCACACACACACAGAGACACACACAGACACACACAGCACACTACAAACACACGCAAAGGAAGGTCAGTGCGTTTTGCATGTGCTGCCCTCTGTCTTTGGTGTCAAAGCTCCGCCGACTCCCTTCAGCTCAGCATGGGCGCTCCATTCATCGTCTCTCTGTTCTCACGGCGCTCTGAAACCTCCAGTCAGCAGACGGC
>NW_026613462.1:0-57500 GCF_026213295.1 Gadus chalcogrammus | reverse complement strand
AATGAGAGGGAGGGTTAGATAATGACAGAGGGAGATAGAAAATGACACAGGGAGAGAAAGAGATGGAGAGAGAGAGAGAGAGAGAGAGCGAGAGCGAGAGCGAGAGAGAGATAATGGCAGATAGAGATAATGACAGACGGAGTGAGAGGTAGAGCGCGCTGCAGGGAGATAGAGGTAATGACAGAGGGAGAGAGAGTTAACGACAGAGAGAGGTAATGACAGAGGGAGAGAGAGTTAACGACAGAGAGAGGTAATGACAGAGGGAGAGAGAGTTAACGACAGAGAGAGGTAATGACAGAGGGAGAGAGAGTTAACGACAGAGAGGTAATGACAGAGGGAGAGAGTGATAATGACGGAGGAGAAAGAGTTAGAGAGTTTTGCAGGGAGAGCGAGATAATGACAGGGGGAGAGAGTGATAATGACAGAGAGAGGTAATGACAGAGGGAGAGAGGCGTAATGACAGAGGGAGGGAGGGAGAGGTAATGACAGAGGGAGAGAGAGGTAATGACGGAGGCAGAGAGAGGTAATGACAGAGGCAGAGAGAGGTAATGACGGAGGGAGAGAGAGGTAATGACAGAGGGAGAGAGAGGTAATGACAGAGGGAGAGAGAGGTAATGACGGAGGGAGAGAGAGGTAATGACGGAGGCAGAGAGAGGTAATGACGGAGGGAGAGAGAGGTAATGACGGAGGCAGAGAGAGGTAATGACGGAGGGAGGGAGAGGTAATGACAGAGGGAGAGAGAGGTAATGACGGAGGCAGAGAGATGTAATGACGGAGGCAGAGAGAGGTAATGACAGAGGCAGAGAGATGTAATGACGGATGCAGAGAGAGGTAATGACGGAGGCAGAGAGAGGTAATGACAGAGGCAGAGAGAGGTAATGACGGAGGCAGAGAGAGGTAATGACAGAGGCAGAGAGAGGTAATGACGGAGGGAGGGAGAGGTAATGACAGAGGGAGGCAGAGAGAGGTAATGACGGAGGCAGAGAGAGGTAATGACGGAGGCAGAGAGAGGTAATGACGGAGGGAGAGAGAGGTAATGACGGAGGCAGAGAGAGGTAATGACGGAGGGAGAGAGAGGTAATGACGGAGGCAGAGAGAGGTAATGACGGAGGGAGGGAGAGGTAATGACAGAGGGAGAGAGAGGTAATGACGGAGGCAGAGAGATGTAATGACGGAGGCAGAGAGAGGTAATGACGGAGGCAGAGAGATGTAATGACGGAGGCAGAGAGAGGTAATGACGGAGGCAGAGAGAGGTAATGACGGAGGGAGAGAGAGGTAATGACGGAGGGAGAGAGAGGTAATGACGGAGGCAGAGAGAGGTAATGACGGAGGCAGAGAGAGGTAATGACGGAGGCAGAGAGAGGTAATGACGGAGGCAGAGAGAGGTAATGACGGAGGCAGAGAGAGGTAATGATGGAGGCAGAGAGAGGTAATGACGGAGGCAGAGAGAGGTAATGACGGAGGCAGAGAGAGGTAATGACAGAGGGAGAGAGAGGTAATGACGGAGGCAGAGAGAGGTAATGACGGAGGCAGAGAGAGGTAATGACGGAGGCAGAGAGAGGTAATGACGGAGGCAGAGAGAGGTAATGACGGAGGCAGAGAGAGGTAATGACGGAGGCAGAGAGAGGTAATGACGGAGGCAGAGAGAGGTAATGACAGAGGGAGAGAGTAGAGCGCGCTGCAGGGAGAGCGGGTAACAGAAGGAGCTGTGGTCCTGGCTCGTGTTTTTTGGCTCCACTCATCCAAACCTCAATTAGGCGTTTCAATCAGCCCCGTAGCCCGAGTGGGATCTGGGGGTCTGCCAAGTCTGTCGGGAGCCGCGGAGGCATGGAGCGGTGCTTTGGGGAGGGAGGGAGGGAGGGAGGGGGAGAGAGGGAGGCAGGCTGAATACTGAGCAGCCCGTCCGCTGCCGGCCGCGCTGGAGAGCGGTTAGGGAGGTGGAGTGCATAAGCGATCTGCGGGGCCTTCACACGCTCTGATTTGTGATGTTTCACTGGATTATTCTCCTCCCTTCCCTCGCTGCTAGAGGCCTCTCCACTCTCAAGTTGTTATGTCGAGGAGGAGGAGGGAGAGGAGGAGTTTCTATGACAGAAGTAGTGATGTTTCTTGAATCTTGTAGTACTGACAGGACTGGGTGGTGGTGGTGGTGGGGGTGGTGTGTGGTGGTGGGGGTGGTGTGTGGTGGTGGTGGTGGTGTGTGGTGGTGGGGGAGATGTGTGATGGAGATGTAGTGGAGATGTTGTCTGAGTAGTGGTGGTGGTGGTGGTGGTGGTGGAGGTAGTGGTGGTGGTGGTGGTGGTGGTGGTGGTGGAGGTGGTGGTGGTGGTGGTGGTGGTGGTGGTGGTGGTGGTGGTGGTGGTGGAGGTGGTGGTGGTGGTGGTGGTGGTGGAGGTGGTGGTGGTGGTGGTGGTGGTGGTGGTGGTGGTGGAGGTAGTGGTGGTGGTGGTGGAGGTGGTGGTGGTGGTGGTGGAGGTGGTGGTGGTGGTGGTGGAGGTGGAGGTGGTGGTGGTGGTGGTGGTGGTGGTGGTGGTGGAGTGGGAGGTGGTGGTGGTGGAGTGGGAGGTGGTGGTGGTGGAGTGGGAGGTGGTGGTGGTGGTGGTGGTGGAGGTGGTGGTGGTGGAGGTGGTGGTGGTGGTGGTGGAGTGGGAGGTGGTGGTGGTGGTGGTGGTGGTGGTGTAAGGGGGGTGACATGCAGCTGCAGACCTTGATGGATGATGAGGATGATGACTAATGATAGGTAGGAGGCCTCTGGACTACCAGGTAAACAAACACACACACACGCACATTCCTATCTCATGGCAATTACTGCAGCAATCACATGCACAACACAAATCATCAGCACCAGCGCAGCGCAGTCAGGTGAAGAGAAGACCATCTAGTTATTCTGGGGGGGGGGGGCTTTCCCACATCCGACCGTATCTGCACCCCTCCTCTCCCTCCAGTCTGTCGTCACCGTGATCACAACAGGAAGTGCGTTGTGTGTTTGGCCAGGAGATGGTTACTGTGTGGATTAGCGGGGATCGCCTGCAGGAGTCCAACTCCGCCCCCCACAGATGATTAGCCAATCGTGCGCCTTATCTCTGCCCCCCTGCCGCCATCAACACACCTACCTGCTCCGGTACAAAAGGTCCAATATCTCCACATTGCAATGTAGCCCAATAGTTCCTGTGCCATGCATTTAAATCAGCCTCTCTCTATTTATTTATTCCCGTGTTTTATAGTTCACATACATTTCGTTATTTCCCTCTCCCAGTTCTCTCCATGCTGAGTGGAGGCGTGCGGCCGAGATTAAAGTCAGACGCGGGTCTTCAGAGAATGACTTCTGGGGGGTGTGGCGGGGACCATTCTACATGAAAACCCTCAATTTGCTCGTTATCAGACATTCTTGTCGACCCGGTTACAACACCACCACAACAACATCTACCATGACAACACAGCTCCTGTGATTAAACTGTCTACAAAACAACACGCTGACGAGCGCGCTCTCTCTCTCTCTCTCTCTCTCTCTCTCTCTCTCTCTCTCTCTCTCTCTCTCCCCCTCTCTCCCCCTCTCTCTCTCTCCTGTAATTCCCTGTTCTTATTTCATCCTGTCCTTTCTGTTTCCATGTCTTTCATGTTCTCTCGTACAACATAGGTGAACGAACTCTCCGGGGAAATTTGAATTCCTGGGGAACCCTGCCTTCCCGATCCCTCCCTCCCCGGCTCCTGTTCTCCGCTCCCAGGAGTCGCTCTGCGCTCTTGTGTTTGTTGTTTTAGGTAAAGCGTTTCGCCGACCGCCATGATCCAAACGCCGCGGGGGAAGCAGCGGACATGACCGGCGTCACATGTCCGCCCGTCACGAGCGAGCGGCCCCCGCCGCGCGACCAGGGGCCGCTGGGGGGACAGGAAGAGGGCCCAATTAAACAGGAGCCAGGATAAACAAAAGACAAAGCCAAGAATATAAAAAAGATATAGCTGCTGCAGGGGCCAAATAAACTTCAATAATAGACGTTTACCGGCCAACAATGAGAGAAACAAACAACAAACAAATGAGTTGTGGAGTCAGAGCCAAACACGCCAACATGCAACCGACCCTCCGGCGGACGTTACACCGTCTGGTGACGGAGCGGCCCTGGGTCCAGCTGACGGCTGGGCGGGCGTTGTGTGTGTGTGTGTGTCTCTGTGTGTGCCTATGTGTGTGAGTCTGAGTGTCTGTCTGTGTCTGCGTGTGTGCATAACTGTGCCTGTGTATGTGTGTGTGTCCGTGTGTGTGTGTATGTGTGTGTGTGTGTGTGTGTGTGAGACCAGTGAGAGAGAGTGAAGCAGACAGAGAGCCGTGATTGGCCCCCTCTCCGTGCCATCTGTCTGACAGAGGATCTGTCCCGCTGGTGGAGCCGTCTCCTCCTACGATCCTACAGCCTGGAGAACCACAGAGAACCACGTAGAACCACAAACTACAGCATGGAGGACCACAGAGAACCAAGAAGAACCACGTAGAACCATGAACTACAGCCTGAAGAACCATATAGAACCATGAACTACAGCGTAGAGAACCACAGAGAACCACGTAGAACCAAGAACTACAGAGTGTAGAACCACATCAGTCCTACAGTCTAGAACCACATCAGTCCTACAGTGTAGAACCACATCAGTCCTACAGTCTAGAACCACGTAGAACCGCATCAGTCCTACAGTGTAGAACCACATAGAACCACATCAGTCCTACAGCGTAGAACAACATCAGTCCTACAGTGTAGAACCACATAGAACCACATCAGTCCTACAGTGTAGAACCACATCAGTCCTACAGTGTAGAACCACATAGAACCACATCAGTCCTACAGTGTAGAACAACATCAGTCCTACAGTGTAGAACCACGTAGAACCATATCAGTCCTACAGTGTAGAACCACATCAGTCCTACAGTGTAGAACAACATCAGTCCTACAGTGTAGAACCACGTAGAACCATATCAGTCCTACAGTGTAGAACCACATCAGTCCTACAGTGTAGAACCACGTAGAACCATATCAGTCCTACAGTGTAGAACCACATCAGTCCTACAGTGTAGAACCAGGTAGAACCATCAGTCCTACAGTGTAGAACCACATAGAACCACATCATTCCTACTGTGTAGAACCACGTAGAACCACATCATTCCTACAGTGTAGAACCACATCAGTCCTACTGTGTAGAACCACATCAGTCCTACAGTGTAGAACCACATAGAACCATCAGTCCTACAGTGTAGAACCATCAGTCCTACAGTGTAGAACCACATCAGTCCTACAGTGTAGAACCACGTAGAACCACATCAGTCCTACAGTGTAGAACCACATCAGTCCTAAAGTGTAGAACCACATCAGTCATACAGTGTAGAACCACATAGAACCATCAGTCCTACAGTGTAGAGCCATCAGTCCTACAGTGTAGAACCATCAGTCCTACAGTGTAGAACCATCAGTCCTACAGTGTAGAACCATCAGTCCTACAGTGTAGAACCACATCAGTCCTACAGTATAGAACCACATCAGTCCTACAGTGTAGAACCACGTAGAACCACATCAGTCCTACAGTGTAGAACCACGTAGAACCATATCAGTCCTACAGTGTAGAACAACATCAGTCCTACAGTATAGATACACATCAGTCCTACAGTGTATAACCACGTAGAACCACATCAGTCCTACAGTGTAGAACCACATAGAACCACATCAGTCCTACAGTGTAGAACCACGTAGAACCACATCAGTCCTACAGTGTAGAACCACATAGAACCACATCAGTCCTACAGTGTAGAACCACGTAGAACCACATCAGTCCCACAGGGTAGATCCCTGACTGAGAGTCTGACTCTGGACTCTGCTGAGGAACGGGCTGACAGGAAGAAGGAGAAAGAAGGAAGGGAAGGAGACGATGAAGGGAAGGAGACGATGAAGGGAAGGAGACGATGAAGGGAAGGAGACGATGAAGGGAAGGAGAGGAAACGACGGGAAGAGATGAAGGAATGATGAGTGAAGGAGGAGGTAAAGAAGGGGGGCAGGGGGAGGTGACGGGTGTCAGTCCCCCCCCCGGCTCGCGCGCCTCCCGTCTCCGCTACGCGGCGGAGAGAGAGAGAGGCCGCGGCATCACGGGAACCGGGTCGGACAACGCCACATCGCCACGGCGACACGCCGCTGACAAGGAGCGAGGATGAACAACAAGCCGGAGAGGAGGAGGAGCCCAGAGGTCAGGGGCCTCAGCCGGCCTACTTAGAGCCCCCATCTGGGGCGGGGGGGCCTTCAGAGGAAGGACGGCGAACCGCTCCTCTGAGCGTCGCGCCCGCGAGACGCTGATCTGCGGTCACAAGCTGTTGTTCTTTACCCCAGACATCAGAGCCGACGTCTGCAGCGGCCTGACGTTACGGATCTCCACGAAAATAACAAATGCACCAAGAAGTAGGAGTGTGCGGTCAGGGCAGCCGACGTCGGACACGAGGCTGTGTTCCCACTGCTCAGTAACAACCCAGTTATTTATGGTCACGCAGCGTTGGGGGACCACGCTGGCCGGTGTGTCCAACAGTGAGTCGAACCACTGCTCCTGACTGAGGGCGCCACGTCGCGTCTGGACGCGGCTGCTGTCGGCGCTGCCGCCGTGGGACAGCAGCACACTCACAGACCCCGTTAGGAGTCACATATTTAGCTGTCTTGACCTATTTACACTTCTCTGAGAAGCTCCTCGCAGCACGCAGTCCAGCCTGTGTGTCTGTCTGTCTGTCTGTCTGTCTGTCTGTCTGTCTGTCTGTCTGTCTGTCTGTCTGTCTGTCTGTCTGTCTGTCTGTCTGTCTGTCTGTCTGTCTGTCTGTCTGTCTGTCTGTCTGTCTGTCTGTCTGTCTGTCTGTCTGTCTGTCTGTCTGTCTGTCTGTCTGTCTGTCTGTCTGTCTGTCCGTCTGTCCGTCTGTCCGTCTGTGAATGTGTGCGTGCGTGTGTCTGCGTGAATCCACACTATCTATTGTCCTCCATCTTAGACACGGCATCAGAACTTTGCTTTCCTCACAATCCTAATTTTCAATTTCAGAAGTGTGTGGACAGACTAAGTCTTATTTGTCAAACTGCTGTTTTTTTAATGAGCCAAGTGTGCCAGATATATGAAAATATGTTGATGGGTAGCGAAGGGGCCAATTTAATAATCCTTGTAACCGGGCCAACGGAGAAATAGAGCCACCAATGACGTTAACGGATGACAAATTAAAGAAACAGGAGTCTGGGTTCCAGGATGGGAATTAGGAGTCTCAGGGAAGGCGGCGGAGGCTAATGGAGAGCTATCTGATGGGCGGCAGGTGAGTCCTTATCGCGCGCTCCCAGGGGAGAATTCCCAGGTATTCCTAGGTGAGCCCTTTCTGCGCAGAGGGAGATACTGGGTTTATTTAAGAGATTCCTTTTGCATGTTTATCACAACGGGCCACAGCCCCCAGCCCCAGGCCACAGCGGCAGCCAGGGAATCGAACTTCAAACCCTGATTGGTCGTGTGTGTTTGAATTAAGAACTGAAGGCCTGCAGACACACACACACACACACACACACCCATGGAGTCACTTCTGTGTGTGGGTATGTTTGTGTGTGTGTGTGTGTGTGTGTGTGTGTGTGTGTGTGTGTGTGTGTGTGTGTGTGTGTGTGTGTGTGTGTGTGTGTGTGTGTGTGTGTGTGTGTGTGTGTGTAGAGTTGAGAGTATGTGTATGTGTTTCCGTGTACCTGAGTGTGTGTGCATGTGTGTGTGCGCTTGTATGTGAGGTTGTGTGTGCGTGTCTGCACGGATGACAGTATGTGTGTGTGTTTCCGTGTACTTGGTTGTGCGCCAATGTGCGTTTTTTGTTCTTCCGTGTACCTGTGAGTGTATTTGTATGTGTGTGTCTGTGTCTGTGTCTGTGTGTGTGTGTGTGTGTGTGTGTGTGTGTGCTCTCGTGGGTACACACCTGTCTCAGGCGGAGTACAAGGGGGGTCATGCAGAGGACTTGACTGTCAGCCACGAGCGAGGGGAGGGGGGGAGGGGGGGGGGGGGTCTTATCAGGGACAAGTAGGCAGCCTTTGCTTCACCTGATTAAAGATTATTCTTTTTCTGATCTGCTCCGATTTAATCTGATCTCCAGGCCTGATCTCCTTGATATTGAAAACTCTCCGACCGTCGAATTCTGAAAATCCTTTTTCCCTTTAGGTTCATTCTGATCCAGAACGGGTCGTTGGATTAAACTCTCTGCTCAGTTTTCCCTGTCTACAGTATTCATGCAGAGTTGCCATTTCAGCACACTGCTGCAGCCCACCCCATCACAGGCACAACCTATAAAATAAAACATTTAACACAAAATAACATCTGCTCGTAAACTAGGCAGCACAGGAACTACGGGACCCTCTGCAGGCAGCGGCCGGTCAGAGCCAGCAGCTTATTAAAACTGAACCGTTCCCAGTCGTCCCAACTCAAGCTAAAACGTCCCCAGTCTGCCTGACGCTCTCATTCCTCATTTAAAAAATGTGAAATGAGTTGAGTTGTTAAAATGGTGGAGGGAGTGAGGGGAGGGGGGGGAGGGGGGGGGGGGGGGGAGGGGGGGAGGCGGGCTGCTGGAAGATCTTATTAGGCAAATGCTCCCCAGCATTCCCTCCTGCCTGCTGTGAGGCTGCTGATAGCGGCCATACTTCTACTGGAGACGCTCGCCTTACTGGCAGAACGCGGGGGAAGGAGGGGCGACAGGGGGAGAGGGAGAAACCTGAATCGCTCTAAGCTTGCACATTTTAACGCTCTTATTTTGGTAATTGTTTCATTATCGCCAATTGAATGGATTGATAGGCCTCGTGGTAACGGCAGAATGAGAGAGAGAGAGAATGTGATGGAGAGAGAGAGAGAGAGAGAGAGAGAGAGAGAGAGAGAGAGAGAGAGAGAATGTGATGGAGAGAGAGAGAGAGAGAGAGAGAGAGAGAGAGAGAGAGAGAGAGAGAGAGAATGTGATGGAGAGAGAGAGAGAATGTGATGGAGAGAGAGAGAGAGAGAAAGAGACAGAGAGAGAGAGAGAGAGAGAGAGAGAGAGAGAGAGAGAGAGAGAGAGAGAGAGAGGGGGGGGGGCTTGGCTTGGTAGTTTGAGGGTTGCAGTGTATTCCCCCTCTCCTGGTCTTAATGAATAGCCGTGTTAAGAGAGAACGGCCCCTAAACCCTCCGCTAATTCATTCCCGCTACCTTTCGGCCCCTGAGCTAATATGAACAAGAAGCTCTGGGGATTTCCTTTCAGATATGGTGAATTCAATTATGAAATGATTTAATGTTTTCATTTAAAAGTTTATTTTAATTGCACTAAAGAGGGGCCGATATTGGTTTTCTGAAGACGTGAAAGAATTCATTAAAATTTCAACAGTACAATATTGGAGTTGCACCAACAGGCTTTCTTTGTACGGGAGCTAAACGCTAGCGAGTAGGAACGGGGATGTTTTGTCTGATTTTGTTTAAACATCTGTCCCTTCTTATGAATACTCCTGACAGCTCCCGTCCACAATATCCCATCTGAGCGTTTTCCTTTTAATCAGAGAAATCTGTTCTGGGGAGTAGAAATCCACACAGGACTCACACTCCAACAAAACGCAGCGACATCAGAAAGGGAACTGTGAACTAGCGGCTAGATCAAAGCAAACGGCTAATCAAAAAGACTTCAACTCGCGTTGGGGGGGGGGGGGGGGGGGGGTGGATGTTCAGCGCATCCATCTGCTGGTCCAGATGATGTCATTGTCTGATCATTAGCAGAGCACGGACCAGATAACTGAAAGGAATGCTGCGCCGACGGTGCTAGAATTCTGATGACCACGCTAGTCGTTGATCGCAGGCCATACTTCAGCCCTCCAGGGGGCTTCACACCAAACCTGGAGCCTCACTAGCATCATATGCTAACACCCGCCAAGTCAAGGGACTGTTGGATGTCAGCATGCTAATTGCTGGATGACTGCTAATGTTTGATTACTGTTCTAGGATTGATTAGGCAGATAAGCAAACCGCTTCATAAAGAAAGTACTTTAAATGCTATAGTTAACAGACAATTAAATTTCATTTGCATAATTGATATATGGAGGTACTTATGTATTCATCCATTCATGCATCCATGGCTTTGTGTATTTACTTCGAGTTCTGTCTCTTCAATTTGCATACAACAACAGTCTAAGAAAGGCGTGCCAGGTTTGGCATTTAGCAGAATACCAGGGGTTGATTAGAAGCCAGAACAAACCGCCTGCTACAATTTAATTTCCATTAGGAGCAGGAACAATGTCTGCAGATTCTACGCGACTTGGTAATCAAAGACGCGTCCTTCTTTTACACGCAGCGCAATCCCCTCCCTAATCAATAAGCACCTTTCACCCCCTCCCTAATCAATAAGCACCTTCCACCCCCTCCATAGGATTCATTGTACCTGCTGTTTAAATCAGGCGGACCGGCCCCTGATGTACTTTATTGATTACTGACTGGGAAAAGTGTGGTTATGAGCATGGAGAGGAGGTTACTGGAGGATAAATAACCATGTTCATGTCTCATTTCAGGAGAACGGACCCCTAGAGCTTCACCACGCAGATGTAAAGCTCATTGAGGACCTCAGGGAGCATCGCGCTGTAGGGTGAAGTGAGGACGGCTGCAGACGTTAGGGATTCAAACCGTCAGAAGCAGGGAAGGACCGGTGCCTTGCTCATCCCCTTAGCGGTAGGAGGGGAGAGGACAGTCTTTTATATGCTGAACGGGGGTCGGGCTCCATGTGCCAGCATCGATCCTGATCGATTCCCAGTAATGACCCGGATGATTGATCCAATAGTAGGTGACGGAGGGTCCATGCTAAACAGATCATATAGAATATATATGATAACGCATAATCAGAATACATTGTGTAGTGCGTAGAAAAAGGTCAAGTCGTCACCGACCTGTCCGTCAGTCTAAATACGTGTGTGTGTTTACAGTCCATTAAATCAATCACCATCATCTGGGCTCAACCTACCGTTAACTTGTCTAAAATAATGGGTAAGATATTCGAATGGTCCTTTCTGATCCTCTCTCCAGATTCCTCTGACCCCAGTCTCCTTTCTGAGTCAGCGTGGGTTTGAAAGCCCATTAGTGAAAGCTCTTACAGCTGATCATTCAATGAGCAAGAGCCATTTCTCTGTCAACTGGAGTGTTCATGCAAAAAAAGACCACTCAAGTACGGGTCTTGGTCGTGGTTTCCAGCTGACAGGGTGTCTTTGACCTGCGACCAGGATATTTATTCATACATTCAGAAATAATATCAGCATATAAAATAATCCACAGATATTGTTATCTGTGGATTATTATTATTATTATAATATTGCAGAAACGTATGATGAATCGTCAAATAAATGTCACTAAAAATAGCAAAAAATATCTATATATTCAATCAGCAAGTTTATTATTATCCAATATGCATAAGTATTATTATTATTAAATGATATACATTCAACTGAATTAGCGGCATCATGGGTATACAGGATACAACGTGTTTGTTAAATTCCTGATTTGAGAATCCAAACATTTCTCCTCAATAAATGCCTTCTTTGACAGAGAGAATAAACAAGAGAGAATAGACGAGAGAGAGAGTGTGAGTGAGAGAGTGTGAGTGTGAGTGAGAGTGAGAGAGAGAGAGAGAATAGATGAGTGAGATAATAGATGAGTAAGAGAAGAGATGAGAGCGAGAGAGAGAATAGACGAGAGAAAGAGAGAGAGAGAATTGTCGAGAGAGAGAGAGAGATAGAGAGAGAGAAACTGAGAATGGACCAGGGAATAGTCCGCCCATAACGGGGAAAGGAGAATGTCATTGTGATGATACAAATTATTCCAGGGTTGCTGAGGTTCGACCGAAGCAAGACTTCCACTCCACAAAGGACAGACGCCCACGCCCTGAACCAGGTCTGTGTCTCAGGACTGAACGCTGAACACTGGGACCCCACAGCGCGGAGAGACGGACCCCACAGCGTGGAGGGACAGACCCCACACCTCGGAGGGCCTCCGTCACCCTGTGGGTGCGGATCCTGACCCTCTCATCAGCTGAACACCGCCGCTCCTCCCGAGTGAGCAGCGTGTGGTGGGGTTCCACCGTCTCGTCGTCGCTCTGGTCGTACGGAGGAGCCCCGGGGCGTACATCACCCACTGCAGCGGGCGGGGGGAGTGCGCGCTCATGAATCACTTCATTAGGGGCCGCACCTCGGCGTTTAGACGAGGACAGAGTCGTCTGTCGGGAGCAGAGGCACGGCGGCCGCCCGCTGGGAGCCGAGCGCTGGGTGCCGGAGCGCGGTGATGAGGGTGATGATGATGGCTGGCTCATGAAGTGGAAGTGAGTTATTAAGGGACGTGCTCTTCACGTTGGAAAATATGATAAAAACCACAACGTTTATACCCAGGATGTGAAGAAGGTCACCGGCAGAAAACATGTTTATTGAAGGTTCAACAAAACCACTACAACAATGACTGCACATTTTAGAACAGCCAATGCCAAATGCTCAGGCTGTCTGATGGGCGGTTTGCAAAATGAATCTGGATATTTAAAAGAAAGAGTGTGAAACTGAGGGTTCTGGGAGCAGGAGGCCTTGGAAATAAAAATGATAAATCAAGGCATAAACAAACACCCTCTACTGTCAGATACTGACCAATGGTTACACTTGGGCTGCTCTCTCTCTCCAACACTCTCTCTCCCTATTTTACTCACTTAGTCACTCCACCCAATGTCTCTCTCTCCCACACTTTCTCTCTCCCTCACTTAGTCTCTCCACCCAATGTCTCTCTCTCCAACACATTCTCACTCTCTCTATTAGTCTCTCTACCAGTGTCTCTCTCCTAATGGCTGGGCCTGTCTGCTGAAGCGATCGCAGGTGATTTCTGTCCAAGGGAACGCTTTTCCACGATTGGATTGCGGGGGGGAGTCTACAGACTCTCTGCAGACCTCTTAAGGCAATGGGAGGGGGAGAGAGAGAAACAGAGGGAGAGGGAGAGAGAAAGAGAAAGAGAAAGAGAAAGAGAGAGAGAGAGAGAGAGAGAGAGAGAGAGAGAGAGAGAGAGGAAGCAGGAGAGAGGGTGAGAGAGAGAGAAACAGAGGGGGGGAGAGAGAGAGAGAGAGAGAGAGAGAGAGAGAGAGAGAGAGAGAGAGAGAGAGGTAATGAAGGGGTGTACATACCGGTGGAAGGCAGGGTGGACCAAACAACAGGTGATAAAGGTTTGATTCCTTTTTGTGACCTTTTGAAAATCACGTAAGCCCTTGACATGATCGCACGTACACAAGAAGGCATGTAAAGGTGTCAGGCTTCTAGCCTTCGTCTGCAGAACGCCACAAAGTACAAAGTGTACGTTTAGCCGCCCTGTAGTGATGCATGGGGAGGGCTGTCTGGAGCGCCGTGGCTCTACGAGGGAAACAAAGCTTAACTAAATCACCTGGATAACAAGATGGCAGCCTTGGTTTGGAGGCACTGGGCTCTCAATGTCTTTAATGTCAAATTAGCTCAAATCTGTCCCACCCCTACCTGATCCGTAATGACCTGTCTCTGTACTGTCTAACCCCTACCTGCTCCTTAATGACCTGTCTCTGTACTGTCTAACCCCTACCTGCTCCTTAATGACCTGTCTCTGTACTGTCTAACCCCTACCTGCTCCTTAATGACCTGTCTCTGTACTGTCTAACCCCTACCTGCTCCTTAATGACCTGTCTCTGTACTGTCTAACCCCTACCTGCTCCTTAATGACCTGTCTCTGTATGTCTAACCCCTACCTGCTCCTTAATGACCTGTCTCTGTACTGTCTAACCCCTACCTGCTCCTTAATGACCTGTCTCTGTACTGTCTAACCCCTACCTGCTCCTTAATGACCTGTCTCTGTATGTCTAACCCCTACCTGCTCCTTAATGACCTGTCTCTGTACTGTCTAACCCCTACCTGCTCCTTAATGACCTGTCTCTGTATGTCTAACCCCTACCTGCTCCTTAATGACCTGTCTCTGTACCGTCTAATCCCTACCTGCTCCATAGGACGTATATTTTCCTTTGTTGTGTTTGAGAATTAAATAAAGTTATTCCTCGACCTTTTAAAAATAAGGCGTTCATTCCGTAGTGTTAGAGTTGAGCAAACAACAGTGAGTTGTTTCCAGCTGCTCTGGATGCAGCTGTGCTGAATAGTAAATGAGCCATGCAGTTATACTGCAACACAGTATCACACACACACACACAGGCACGCAAAAGTCCCTGTACTTCGCCTCATTATTGCCGTCCAATAATATAACAATAAAACATGTAAAAATATAAAAACAAATTGAATATTTCTGTTTTGGGAGCTTCTCTCACATAACTGATCAGTTACACAATGTTTCACACCCATCGGATGTGTGTGTTGCCTAGGTCGTTCACACAGGAAGAGTGGCTCTGAAGATCAATGTGAGGTGTGTTGCTCTACGTGTTGACTGTATCAACACGATGAGGTATGTTGCTCTACGTGTTGACTGTATCAACACGATGAGGTTTGTTGCTCTACGTGTTGACTGTATCAACATGATGAGGTGTGTTGCTCTACGTGTTGACTGTATCAACACGATGAGGTGTGTTGCTCTACGTGTTGACTGTGTATCAACACGATGAGGTGTGTTGCTCTACGTGTTGACTGTGTATCAACACGATGAGGTTTGTTGCTCTACGTGTTGACTGTGTATCAACACGATGAGGTGTGTTGCTCTACGTGTTGACTATCAACATGATGAGGTGTGTTGCTCTACGTGTTGACAGTGTATCAACATGATGAGGTGTGTTGCTCTACGTGTTGACTATCAACATGATGAGGTGTGTTGCTCTACGTGTTGACTGTATCAACACGATGAGGTGTGTTGCTCTACGTGTTGACTATCAACATGATGAGGTGTGTTGCTCTACGTGTTGACTGTATCAACATGATGAGGTGTGTTGCTCTAGTCTACGTGTTGACTGTATCAACATGATGAGGTGTGTTACTCTACGTGTTGACAGTGTATCAACATGATGAGGTGTGTTGCTCTACGTGCTGACAGTGTATCAACATGATGAGGTGTGTTGCTCTACGTGTTGACTGTATCAACATGATGAGGTGTGTTGCTCTACGTGTTGACTGTATCAACATGATGAGGTGTGTTGCTCTACGTGTTGACTGTATCAACATGATGAGGTGTGTTGCTCTACGTGTTGACTGTATCAACATGATGAGGTGTGTTGCTCTACGTGTTGACTATCAACATGATGAGGTGTGTTGCTCTACGTGTTGACAGTGTATCAACATGATGAGGTGTGTTGCTCTACGTGTTGACTGTGTATCCAGTCCCAGATCAACAGTAGTCGAGGGACTCGAACACGCGTTCACCTGTTGGCTCACCGCGACAAATAACTCAAAACAAACAAATGCAACTCAAACCCAGTCCCCCGTCACTGGTTCCCCCTTCTCCGCACGGCGGGAAAACAAACCCTGCCAAAACAAAAACACAGATTGTTTGGAGAAGAGATTTATTCCCAACTATTTACATTTGCCGAACGAGGCCTGTGTGCTGCAGTGGGAGCACCCTAGAGTTACCACGGCTACCGAGAGGGACCGAGACACTGGAAGAGGGGGGAGATACTGAGAGAGAGGGAGGGATACTGAGAGAGTGGGGGAGACACTGAGAGAGAGGGGGGAGATACTGAGAGAGGGGGGATAGTGAGAGAGAGGGGGGAGATACTGAGAGAGAGGGGGGGATACTGAGAGAGAGGGGGGAGATACTGAGAGGGAGAGATACTGCGAGAGAGGGAGTGGATACTGAGAGAGAGGGGGGAGATACTGAGAGAGAGGGGGGAGATACTGAGAGAGAGGGGGGAGATACTGAGAGAGGGGGGGAGATACTGAGAGAGAGGGGGGAGATACTGAGAGAGAGGGGGGAGATACTGAGAGGGAGAGATACTGCGAGAGAGGGAGTGGATACTGAGAGAGAGGGGGGAGATACTGAGAGAGAGGGGGGAGATACTGAGAGAGGGGGGAGATACTGAGAGAGAGGGAGTGGATACTGAGAGAGAGGGGGGAGACACAGAGAGGGAGGGATACTGAGAGAGAGGGAGGGGATACTGAGAGAGGGGGGATACTGAGAGAGAGGGGGGAGATTCTGAGAGAGAGGGGGGAGATACTGAGAGAGGGGGGAGATACTGAGAGAGAGGGAATGGATACTGAGAGAGAGGGGGGAGATACTGAGAGAGGGGGGAGATACTGAGAGAGAGGGAGTGGATACTGAGAGAGAGGGGGGGAGATACTGAGAGAGAGGGGGAGACACAGAGAGAGGGAGGGGATACTGAGAGAGAGGGGGGAGACACAGAGAGGGAGGGATACTGAGAGAGAGGGAGGGGATACTGAGAGAGGGGGGATACTGAGAGAGAGGGGGGAGATACTGAGAGAGAGGGGGAGACACAGAGAGAGGGAGGGGATACTGAGAGAGAGGGGGGAGACACAGAGAGGGAGGGATACTGAGAGAGAGGGAGGGGATACTGAGAGAGGGGGGATACTGAGAGAGAGGGGGGAGATTCTGAGAGAGAGGGGGGGCTACTGAGAGAGAGGGAGGGACACTGAGAGAGAGGGGGGGATACTGAGAGAGAGGGGGGAGATACTGAGAGGGAGAGATACTGAGAGAGAGGGAGTGGATACTGAGAGGGAGAGATACTGAGAGAGAGGGAGTGGATACTGAGAGAGAGGGAGTGGATACTGAGAGAGCGGGGGAGACACAGAGAGAGGGGGGAGATACTGAGAGAGAGGGGGGAGATACTGAGAGAGAGGGGGGAGATACTGAGAGAGAGGGGGGGATACTGAGAGGGGGGGGGATACTGAGAGAGAGGGGGGAGATACTGAGAGAGAGGGGGGAGATACTGAGAGGGGGGGGGGATACTGAGAGAGGGGGGGGATACTGAGAGAGAGGGGGGAGATACTGAGAGGGGGGGGATACTGAGAGAGAGGGGGGAGATACTGAGAGAGAGGGAGGGATACTGAGAGAGAGGGGGGGATACTGAGAGGGGGGAGATACTGAGAGAGAGGGGGGAGATACTGAGAGAGGGGGGGATACTGAGAGGGGGGGGATACTGAGAGGGGGGGGATACTGAGAGAGAGGGGGGAGATACTGAGAGAGGGGGGGAGATACTGAGAGAGAGGGGGGAGATACTGAGAGGGGGGGGATACTGAGAGAGAGGGGGGAGATACTGAGAGGGGGGGGATACTGAGAGAGAGGGGGGAGATACTGAGAGAGGGGGGAGATACTGAGAGAGAGGGGGGGGATACTGAGAGAGAGGGGGGAGATACTGAGAGAGAGGGGGGGGATACTGAGAGGGGGGGGATACTGAGAGGGGGGGGATACTGAGAGAGAGGGGGGAGATACTGAGAGAGGGGGGGAGATACTGAGAGAGAGGGGGAGATACTGAGAGAGAGGGGGGAGATACTGAGAGAGAGGGGGGAGATACTGAGAGAGAGGGGGGATACTGAGAGGGGGGGGATACTGAGAGAGAGAGGAGGATACTGAGAGAGAGGGGGGAGATACTGAGAGAGAGGGGGGAGATACTGAGAGAGAGGGGGGGATACTGAGAGAGAGAGGAGGATACTGAGAGAGGGGGGAGATACTGAGAGGGGGGAGATACTGAGAGAGAGAGGAGGATACTGAGAGAGGGGGGGGAGATACTGAGAGAGGGGGAGGGATACTGAGAGAGGGGGAGGGATACTGAGAGAGAGAGGAGATACTGAGAGAGGGGGAGGGATACTGAGAGAGAGGGGGGAGATACTGAGAGAGGGGGGGAGATACTGAGAGAGAGGGGGGAGATACTGAGAGAGAGGGAGATACTGAGAGAGAGAGGAGGATACTGAGAGAGAGGGGGGGATACTGAGAGAGGGGGGAGATACTGAGAGAGGGGGAGGGATACTGAGAGAGAGGGGGGAGATACTGAGAGAGAGAGGAGGATACTGAGAGAGAGGGGGGGATACTGAGAGAGGGGGGAGATACTGAGAGAGGGGGAGGGATACTGAGAGAGAGGGGGGGATACTGAGAGAGGGGGGAGATACTGAGAGAGAGGGGGGAGATACTGAGAGAGAGGGAGGGATACTGAGAGAGGGGGGGGTACTGCGACAGGGGGGGATACTCAGAGAGAGGGGGGAGATACTGAGAGAGGGGGGGATACTGAGAGAGGGGGGGATACTCAGAGAGAGGGGGGAGATACTGAGAGAGGGGGGGAGCGAGCGAGCGAGCAAGAGATAGAGGTAGTAAATAAACCGAGAAAATAATAGTTTTCGGTAACCGACTCCATAACCCCCCACCGCTTCTGTTGTGATGAGAGAGAGACCACGCGACAAACCAACATGTAATTCACACGCCGGAGACGCGTGTGCATGTCCCATCCGACCGACCGCCCCGTACCTCCCCGCGATGTGGCCGCCCTCTAGCTGCCTAGCAGCATGCCTCAGTACAGCTCATATCTGGGAGACCCCCCCCCCCCCCCCCCCCCCCCCCACCCGCTGGCCCAGCCTGGATTATTGACTGCCCTAAACCATTTACCGCTTTATTTTATGGTCCAATTTTGTTCAATCTCCCAACCTGAAAAATATATTATTAAAATGTTCCCTTAAACCTCTTTATGAAGGCTCTCTCTGAGTCCCCGTCCACGTAATGTGGGTCACGTCCTCCACTGAAGACGTCCTGGGGAGGCTCGCCAGGCAAGGGAACGCTTTGAGGGGGACAGAGCGTTGGGGTACCCTGAAGCCCGGAACGTTCCGCCTCGCAGACTTCCTGCTCAAACTAACGCACAACAGAGTTCTGCTAAAGTAGGAGCGTCTCTGGAGGAGCATGAAGGATATGGCTGGGAGAGAGAGAGATGGATGGACCGATGAACAGAAAGACTCACAGACGGACACCTCTCCATACAGCATCAGAAGACATGGCACTTAATCATTCTGCACAACGGAAAGAGAGAGTGGCCCACGGACGCGATCGCATGTCAGCGCCGACCGACGAGACAAAAGCCTGACGCAGGAGAGGAGTGTACACAACGGGACGAGAGAATAAATCAACCTCTCTCTCCCTCTCTCCCTATCTCTCTCAGTGGTCCTCTTATTTACAGGAGAGTGAGGCCGTGTCGGAATGTTCCGGCTCCCTCGGCCGCCCGCCGTCGATACACCGCCACGATCTCCCGTTATTTGTCATTGTTATCGGCCCATTCATCATCGCTATGACAACTCGGGGCGTACTTGTTCACGCAACGGGGAAAAAATGGGATCAGGGAGATTGATTTCCTTACAAACAGAATAGAGAAACAAGAGATTAGCTGATGGAGGGGTGAGGAGGGGTGAGGGAGGGGTGGTGGAGGGGTGAGGGGGTGGGGGAGGGGTGAGGAGGGAGGGAGGGTGGAGGAGAGTCGTGGGGTAGTGAGTTTATGGTTCCTGGGAATCAAACCGGAGGTCAGCGAGAACGGTTGCTCGAGAACATGAGAACTGTTTGATAACATGTTGTCCCGGGTTGAACCAACACCCTTCCAGCTCCAGCCCAGCGGGCAGTTCCCCTCCCACGCTACAGGGGGGGGCCGTCCCCAGGGAGTGGGTATCCTCCCTGGGGGGATGCGCTCACCGTGGTGAGGAGGGGAGACGGAGCGCCCGTCATCAGTCCCAATGGGAGCTCTGCATCCTCCAGAGAGGAAACATCTGCACAGCTTCTTCATTAAAGTTATTCCCTGACACCATTAACAACAACAACGTGTGTGATGTGGTCGTATCCTACTCAATAATAGCATAGAGAAACATGGAGTGGATCTGACTGGAACAGACTCTACTGGACTGGACTGGACTCTGAACTTCCCCCTCCTCGCAACGTAAACACGTTTACATTGCACACTCTAGGCCCAAAGAAGGCTAGAACTCAGTGCTCCTCTCGTCCCGATCCCTTCCTGGTGCCACCCAGTCCATGTTCATGTCCCTCATCACCTGAACGCCTCCCTGACACCAAACCCACAGTGCCGCGAGTCCAGCAAGTGGAAGCAAGCCTCACAGAGAAGGTCTCCGAGCAGAGAAGGTACCTCCTCCATCTTTTTTACAAATCTACTGCTAATCACAAACGTGCCCCCATGCGATTAACAGAGGGTTACTTTAGAAGCACCGCAGCATGTTCAGTGAGACACGGAAATACGCTTCCCCAAAAGGCCCAACGTCGGATTACTTGGTCGCCATTTTGTGAGCGTTTCTTTCCCCCCTCGTCGCGAGATGAAGTTCCTTCGTGTTCTCCATCGTGGCGTGACCAAGCCCAGCTTTGTGTCTGAGACCTTTCTGCTCGGCCACGTGTTATTCTGGAGAATACACTTCATGTCTTTTCTACGTTTCCACACAAGCGTTTAGGATATGCATGAGCGGAGAGACAGCACCGGTGTGAATAATAGAAAAGTTAAACCTGTCTACAGAACTAGAAGAAAAGCATCATCCATCAAGAAGCCAAACACCAACCTATCACGGGGTCACCGCGTACCTGCTGGACCAATCGCAAAGCTTGTAACGCGCACCAAAAGGCTGCCATGAAGAATAAAGAATAAAGAGTTGAATCCAGAGTAGAAACAGCTTCCCCGAGCCCAACTCCGCCCGGCTGCCCCACCACCAGCCCTCCACCCCTCCTGAAACCTCGTGTTTCACCAGTCCTTTATTCAGCAGCGCTTCGTCAACCGCCATCTGTCACTGTCCGTCCATACCCACAATGCACTGCGGTGGGCGTCGCCAGTATCAGGGACAGGACTGAAGCCGGGGCTTCCCACCCGGCCTTCGTTGACTCAAGGTCACCTCGTCAAGACTCAAGGTCCGGACTCAGATGGTGTTGTGTGTCTAGTGCAGCCTGGTGTTGTTGTCGTGTGTGTGCGTGCGTGTGCGTGTGCGCGCGTGTGCGTGTGCGCGCGTGTGCGTGTGTGCGTGTGTGTGTGTGTGTGTGGTTCAGACTGGTGTGTGTGTGTGTGCTGCTCTTACTGTCGCTGTGAACATGCAGATTATTCCAAACAAGGTGTACTAATTTGCATACGAGTCTGTAGTATGTGACCAGCCGTGTGTGTGTGTGTGTGTGCACAACACATGCATATGTGTGCACCCACATAAATGCACGCGTTGTGCAGTAATGTGCATATGTTTTTTAAATATGTGCATGAAATCACACACAAACCCACACACACACACACACCCCTGTACATATTTGTTTTGTATGCGTGTGTGTGTGTGTGTGTGTAACCTTGTACTGGTTTACATTAATGATAATGAAGTATGGTGTGAATAATACAAATTCCTCGAATAAGAAGAACAGAACTTGTGACAAGATGTTTGTTGTCAGATTGCGCTGCGGTATGAATTAGTTCCCCCAGGCTGCTCTGCAATGTCTATCTCCGGCCTCCGTATAGCGGCTGAAGAACAGGCCCTGATTGGCCAGAACAGGCCAGTCCCTATTCATGCATACACAAAACACCCACACAAATATGCACACTAACATAAATGGAAAATTCTCGCCCACACACACACACACACACACACTAATATATATGACACACAGAGAACCCAAACACATTCCCAAATTCAAATACAGTACTTAGCCCCCCCCCCCCCCCCCCCCCCAACACCACAAACACATGCAGTAACTTACACAAATCAAACCCCCACACGGCCCCCTATGTTCCTCCCCTCCCTCACGGGGACCCCGGTTCCGACCCGTCTTTACACGTGGGTCGATCCGGCCTGCTGGTTCTGATTTGAAGGAGCTCCACGACACCGACTTCACGAGCACGTCGTCTAGCGCCTGTATACGTAAAGACTCCTTAATGTTTATCCCCCGCCTCCATTCGGAGGCGGGGGATAAACATTAAGGAGTCTTTACCGAGCACAGCCCAGGCTGCAGGACGGGTTTGAGGCCGGGTTCTGACCGGGTTGGGCGTCCGGCCAGGAGGGAGCACCCGTCCCCCACAGAGCACCACCGCGACCCACACAGGAGGCCCCTCCGGGTGCCCCCGTCCTCGCCGTACGTAGCGCCAGCTCCTCGGTTCTCCCCCTCTGAGCCCGGCCAGCCGCTTAATGGACTTCTGAACATGTATAATTTATCACCGCCGTCGCCCCCCAGCCCCTAAATCTGCGCGTGCGTCGGGGTCCATACATCAGCCCCTCGCCGGCCCCCACCCGGACAGCAGCGCGCTCCGCAGCACTCTGTCGGCCCCGGGCTCGTTACTATGGAAATGATTCCACTTCAACACATTGGTCACGGTGTAAGTATCAGAGCCGGAGGAGGAGGAAGAGGAGCACAGTGTAAGAGCATACATGCCTTGCAAAGATTTGTCACTTCCCTTAGAGGGTGAGGCCACTAATCGGGGCTTGGCTGTGTACGCTTCAGCAGTGGGGGCTTATGGGGAGCAGCTAGGCATGCCAACGCTCAGCGCACGCTGAGTATGTAGCATTTAATCAGCAGGGTTTCTATGTTTCCTAATTGTTTCCGTGACATGGAATGCTACGTAGATCGCACCTTTTTCCAGCGGCTCCACCAGTGTTTCTGTACGTCAGGCCACGCTGGACACTGTGCACTATGCTCTTTAATGCATTAGTATAACAAGCAGACAGTGGGGTGCAGAGCGCGCTCTGAGCCTGGGGGTGCAGGGGAAGATAAGAGGCAGAGCGGAGGGTGGGAGAGAGAGAGAGAGATGAAGTATGAAGATTTATCTAACCCTGGTGGGATTCGGTGAACACGTTTTAGTGCCCACTGACCGATAATGAGTCTAAATGATAATGAGTTTGAAGATGTTTTTTTATGTTGCACTCTTGCATGCATTACTGGCTCGCCTAGATAGGGAAGAATTATACCCCAGCTCTCTTTGATGAAGGGAGCGAGCACAACAGCAAAGGATTCTGGGAAATAGCCCCCAAACACCACCATTACTGACCCGACCATACGTTTCTATCAATGGGCAGTGTCAATATCAATCTGTTATGTGAAGTCAAGGGAGCTTTACGTTATATTCACATTCACATAAGGAGAATTAGATAATACGGGAATGTATTTGTGTTTGAATGAGTGATTTTGTGTTTTGTAACCAACGTTAAACATAAAGTGGGGATTAATTCCTCACTAAAGAAGCACTATGTTTCCACCGGGGGGAGTTTGATTGGCCGAGCTTTGTGCCATCAAAACTGGGGGTTGCCTACTGAAGCAGCTGTGTAGTTAGTAGTTGATCTGTCTACTCATACATCAGGGTGGCCAGTAATGGCTACTCAGCACACCACCAGAGGGCCCTTTGAGGCCCTCAGAACCACGTTACTCAGTACATGTTGGGCTCCAGCCAGGAACCTCTGTTGGTGTTTGTCTCGCAGTGTCAGCGTGTCAGGAGACATTAGGGAAGCTTCCATATACAGCAGAGATGTTCCCTCTGATAGCATCCATGTCATATTTCCCTCAGGGCGGAGAGAGAAATGCACATGCACAATGCATGCACTACACACACACACACACACTCACGCAGACACACACTCAAACAGACATGCAAGCATACACACAGTCTGATGTGATGTTGAATACATTAAACAGAAAATCATGAAAACACAACTTATACTTAGTGATGCATTAGGAAACGCTTATTCCACAACACGCGTCCTTCAAAGCCATCCATACATATCCATCCTAATGTAAATCCAATGACTATTATATTAACAACATATGTATTTACCAACAGAGTTAATGAGGGGTATAATGTGTCATTCAGAATCCATTCTAAATGGATTGTCTGCTAAACGCTGCTTCTGACGGAGCACTGCGTAGCTCCGGGAGCTACGCGCGCTACCATGGAGATTGGCTTGCGCCGTAATAGCGTACCATCGCGGCTAATAGGATTGGGGGAGAAAGGACTCACATGGCTGCGAGCGACAACGCCCACAATGAGAAATAAATCAAATTCAAATTGTAATCCGCACACACGGTGGTTACTTGTGTTCTTTAATTAACCTTTGGATGTATTAATGTCAGCGTTGTGTTCTTTTGTTGGCCATTTAACCCTCCGTACAGAGCGACGCACGGGCTAACGTAGCCCGCGGCTCACTCCATCTGGGCGGGGGGGGGGGGGGGGCAGTCCCAGTTGTGATGTCACGAGTGGCACTGTTTCTACATCGCCTGAAGTGGCTTCACAATGTAATCCCTTTCAAAGTGGAAAACCCAAAATATAAAAACATTTACTGCATGCCAGCAATGAGGCTTTGTCCCATGTTAAGACAACTGTAGGCCGGTAGACGTTTCGAAAAACCCCGTTATCACGCGGTCTGTTTCAACCTGGACAGGGGTTTTAGGGTCGAAGGTAATCGATCACTCTTATTGGCACTATGGCATGCTGATCTGCATGGCCTGTGTGTGTGTGTGTGTGTGTGTGTGTGTGTGTGTGTGTGTGTGTGTGTGTGTGTGTGTGTGTGTTTATCAGGTACGGTCTGTTATTTGTGAGTTTAGCCCGTATATGTAATCGTTCAACGGTACAGCTTTATGATTCAGATTTCTTATTATGAATGTGATATTGGCTTATTGTGATGCATTGTATTTATTTCTGATGTTATTGTCTTTAATTTTCCTCTAACTATATATTGCAGCACAACATTTTTAACAATCTAATTCCCCGTGACCTAAAGATCTCCCTGGTCTCTCTCTCTCCTCCTCTTCCCAGCTGGTCTCTCTCTCTCTGCTGATCTCTCTCTCCCCGCTGGTCTCTCTCTCGGCTGGTCTCTCTCTCTCCTCCTCTTCCCTGCTGGTCTCTCTCTCTCTCTCTCTGCTGATCTCTCTCTCCAAGCTGGTCTCTCTCTCTCCGCTGCTCTCTCTCTCCGCTGGTCTCTCTATCTCCGCTGGTCTCTCTCTCTCGGCTGGTCTCTCTCTCTCTCTGCTGATCTCTCTCTCCCAGCTGGTCTCTCTCTCGGCTGGTCTCTCTCTCCCGGCTGGTCTCTCTCTCAGCTGGTCTCTCTCACAGCTGGTCTCTCTCTCTCGGCTTGTCTCTCTCTCTCGGCTGGTCTCTCTCTCTCGGCTGGTCTCTCTCTCTCTCTCTGTAAACTGCTGTCGGGATGCGTGGGCTCGGTTGAAGGAACCTAGTCCCCGACCAGCTGCTGATGAAGACACATTCCCGGCTGGCGCCGTCAGTGGAGCCCTGGTCCTCACGGCTCCTAATGAGCCTGGATTATGGATCGTCAGCGGCAACGCAGCCGGCCACGTGAGCCAAATGGGAAGTGAACGCTGCGCCCACAAGGGCCCTCCGTTCTAGACCCTCCAGCACGCCGCGGTGGAGCGGGGGCCCCGCCAAGAGGCCACATCATGACCCAGTGTTAAAGGGCCCCTGGTGCCCCCCCCCCTCCAGTAGATCAGGTCGTTTACTGGCCGTTTTGAAGGGTAGCGATTTGTGACCTCACACAACGTTGTCACGAGCGAGGAGCTTCTTAAATGGCTAGCAGGAGAAACAGCGGCTCTTTAAGTGTTTGTTGTTGGTAGAAGCAGCTGAGCGCTAGCCTAATCTGTTAGCATTCGTCACACTTTGCAACGGGTTGCATGTGCAGAATAGGTGTGTTGTACATTTTGGGCTGTATTTTACCGTGCCACGTTTAACCAACTCCTGACGCAGCAAAGCAAAAAGAAAGTCTGCCTTTTATTATCACGTGTAAATAAGGGAATCATCTTTTTCTACTTGTTTTGATGATTATTATTTCGAAAACGCGAACCAAATAACAGCGTGCCCCCGTGGGACGTAGCCCCATTTATTTTTTACGATCATAAACACCGAAAGATGCAAGAGAAGCTAATTACTTCTCCGTCTCCCGGGACGATGACCGGGAAGGACCGGGCCGCCGGCCAATCACACGAGGTCATCCCGCCGCCGCGGTCTGCCTCGGCCACGTCTGTTATTCTTAAAGACACTGCACAGGGAGGAGCGGTGAGCGCGGGGGCGAGGACAGAGGGGCCGGGAGAGAGAGATAAAGATAAAGATGGAGGCTATCTAAAGGGTATGGTGAGGGGTTCTTTTTTTTCTGGAAGTCAGCAAGTCCCTGAGCCAGGCAGGGCTCTGGGGCCCCGAGCAAACACACCAACCAGCAGCTCACTAATGAGCCCGGCCGCCCGCTCCCCAGCAGGCCCTCCTCAGGAAGGGAAGGAAGACAAAAGGAAAAAAGAATCACTCAAGCCAGCAGTCTCTCTCTCTTCATTTCATTCTTTATTTTTAGGCTCTCCAGCCCTGCTCCAAATGGGTATATCTATCTCTTTCCCTGCTCTCGCTCGCTCTCATTTCATCTGCTGCAACTGGAGAGCCTCCTCCGAGATGTGGGAGGTTTCTGCCTGGGTCTCGCTCGCTCTTTTTCTCTGGCCCTCTCTCTTTCTCTCTCTCTCTCTTTCTCTCTCTCTCTCTTTCTCTCTCTCTCTATTGCTCGCTCTCTCTTGATCGCTCCCTCCCTCTCTCCCTCCCTCCCTCCCTCCCTCCCTCTCTTTGCCTTTCTCTCTCTCTCTTTCTCTTGCTCTACTATCTGTCCTTGGCTCTTGTCCCCCACTAAGGGACAGGGCAGGACCAGTTGTCACTGGTGTTCGGGGTGTTTGACTGGGGAGTCAGATGGTGCTGGGATCAGGCGTCAACGGTCTACATGAGTCCTGTATACAGAGACCATTAACCACATGTCAATGTAGCATCATTATTATGTAATGTATCTTAAGATAATCCACTAGAAGTCACTTTGGGTGGAAGCTTTAAATGAGTCAATAGCAGAAACACGATTGAGTCTATTGACTGCTCTGTCCTCCAGTTCCACGATTAGGAGTGATTGAAGTCTGGACTCGGCGGCTCAGCCATGCTACGCCTCGTCAGGCAATCTCCGCAGGAAAACACTTCCTGTGTCATTACCGCCGTCATTATCAGATCTGCCTCGATCTCAGCCAGACCTTATCACTGGAAACCGCGCCACTGTGAGAGCACTGCCTCGTGGAGGCTCGCGGGAGACATCCAAACAGACACCCGTAGCACAACACTGGGTCAGCTGGTTAATGAGTCTGCGCGCGTGCATCGCCGTCAGCCCGGTTCACAGCGCTGGAGCGGGCTGAGCTGAATCATTAGATATAATAGACAGCGCTTTTCTTTTGCTGGTGTTTTCACACAGTGATTGATGTGTGATTGATGGCCCCTGACACCAAACTGGGATCAATCCATCAGCACTGGCAGGGTGTCTGTCTGCCAGGCTGTCACTCTTTATAGTTTAAACCACCACTCACTGCTCGGCTGCTAATGGCCGCTTCCTCAGTCACTGCTCGCTTCCTCAGTCGCCCCTCGCTTCCTTCCTTAGCTGTGCTCGCTTCCTTAGTCCCGCTCGCCTCCTTCCTTAGTTGTGCTCGCTTCCTTAGTCCCGATCGCTTCCTTCCTTAGTTGTGCTCGCTTCCTCAGTCGCCCCTCGCTTCCTTCCTTAGCTGTGCTCGCTTCCTTAGTCCCGCTCGCCTCCTTCCTTAGTTGTGCTGGCCTCCTCAGGCCTTGTTCCTGTGTGCCGTGCCCAGCCTCACTGGGGTTTGATTAGTTTGGGTCAGTGACGTGACGAGGCTTCGATGAATAAACAGAGAGTATAAACAGTGGCTTTAATTCTCTGCAGAACACGATTTGTTTTGTGCAGGGCAGGGGCCAAACGAAGATCAATGGAAGTTCAACTGATTGGTATATTTTAATGGTATTGTTCGGTGAGAAACTACTTTTTTGATTCACTTTTCAGTAGAAAATGAAATAGAGCTGTGGCTTCACTCTTGCTTTTGGAAAAAAATTACCTGCTTGGTGTTTGACTCGTACAAAATGGCGGAGGGCCACCTTGCGGGAGCTGAGCGAGGAGCCATTAGGCTGAGAGATGGGCTCTGAGTGGACCGCAGTGTCCTTCGTACATCGCCACCAAAGTGCTCGTCCTCCATTACCCGCCTACCCTAGTGCTCCGAGCAAGGCGCTAGACAGAATGCTAAACCGGTCCAGTTACCACCGCTCCCCCTACGACCTTGCCCTCACTCGCCTGACTCTCTCTCTCTCTCTCAGACAACAGCCCTGCCCGCGGCTCGCGGGGGCAGGGATCTGTCCGCGGGGAATAGAGGGAGTAGAGATATAAAGGATGTGAGAGTGAGGGGAAGACTCAGAACTGATGAGACAATCATTCACAGCAGTGCCCTGGGTCAATCAAATCTGGGAACAAAGCTAATGGAAGAGAAACTAGAAACCTGAGCAGTGTTTTAAATGAAAAGTACATGTACAGATACAGCCTATGCAAACATAAACACTTAATATTAGAGTGGAACTTGATCAGACTTTGAATCTATGGTAGTAGACTAAAAACATACAAAAACGTAATGAACGTCTAAGTGCAACCTCAAATAAACAGGGAAAATGTGCCCTGTTTGCAAATCTATCTCATAGTGTGAGGTAGGTCATGTTAGCCAACGCTGCGTCTACGCCCAACCATTTCAGGCCTTGGGTTACAGAACAGAGTTATAGAATCTAATAATACCAGAGCTTTAAAAAGACCCAGGTACCTCTCTGAGGTAGCTACTGGGCAGAGCTTGGTGTCCACTGAGGAAGACGACTAATGAGGCAGGAGAAGCTTACAGCAATTAGGCACATCAAAGCTCAGAATCAGAAATTAATTAGGCTCCCTCTCTTTCCTCTTTTATATTTGGAAGCCATCTATACCCACGATGCGATAATTAGCATATGAGCATCAAAACACGCAGGTGACAGAACTGTGGCTGCACCGCCACTTAAGCAGACGTCTCTGATTACCATATCCGTTTGATTTATTGATTTCGTTTTTGGACGATGAGAACAAGAGAGCTGATCAACGCTGGTCCGACAACAAAACAGCTAACCGATAACATCAGTGATGAGGGCTCCCTTTGGGAACATCACAATGATGCTACCCCTGGGATCAAAGCCTTTCCATTTGGCTGATTTGACCGTACGTTTTCCGGATTAAATTACTCTAGTTTACTTGGAGACCATATCTGTCGATTCATTACAAGTCTGTGTGTTCTGTTTCAAACACCTTGTAGTTGAGCTGCACAGCTAACCACCAAACACACTGTGAAACTTTGCTGTGTGACATGAAACAAAAAAGGACACACTTTCTCACTTTCAAAAGCGCAGCTGACATTTAGAGGACTCTGGCTCACGACTCACTAGCTCATTAAGGGTTCCCTATCCCCCTGGTGTGAAGTCACATCACAGCCCGACCAATCAGGGCTCCTTCACACTAACCAAGCGGCCCCTTCACACAACAAGTGGTTGTTAGCGTGAGGCCCCGGTACCAAGCACCCAGGGTGCAAGGCACCTACTGCTACGCCAGTTTGATCAGAGTTATGAGTGTTGTCGAGCAGCGTAGCTGGATGTTCCCTGGCTTGCTCTTCTAACTTTGCATATTGATGCCTTCTCAATGTTTACCGCCCTAAGGGGTGACATGAACATATGGCCTACAGGCACTTTACAGACTGTAACCGTGATTAAGGGATGCACAAATAAACTTGCTTGGTGCCCCTTTTCTAAAAAATATCTAGCTCAACCAATGTGGCAAAGGTAGGCCTACTACTTTCAAAGAACATCTCTGGTCTCCTAATGCTACAGTCTGCAATGGTCTCATGTGATGAGGCTGTTCAAGGACCATCTCTGGTCACCTGATGCAAAGGGCAGGAGGGTCTTTGTTTAAACCCTGGGTCTATGGCCTGGAGTAACCTCCCCCCGCCTCCACCCTGCCTCCACCCTGCCTCCACCCTGCCTCCACCCTGCCTCCACCCTGCCTCCACCCTGCCTCCACGCTGCCTCCGTGACGCCGCCCCCTTCAGGCGGTGAGGTGGAGCTGCGTGCTCGACATTTCCCAGAGATGTGCCCTGCAGACCAGCAGTGTGTCGTGTTCTCTGCACACCGTATGGTCGGTGCTGACCCTTAGGAGGAAGGGAAACCTCAGCAGTTAGAACGAGAGGCTAGACGTGCTCTTGGACGCCCTTGATGACTGTCGTCATCAGCGTTATTTCCCAACGACAAAAGGGAAAAAGGTAAATAATACATAACTCCTCATTGATCCATAATGTGACACTAATCAGGCCTTCTTAACCTGTTTTCTCACGGTAATAGATCAATCATTCTCCCTCTGCCGCTGCTCTGCATGTTAATGTAGCCGTGTGTGATTTCCTGTAGGCTCCCTCTCTGATTAATGAGGCGAGTGGATTCAGCGCGACGGCGTCGGCACAGAGCCCCCAGCGAACGCCTCCTCCATCCTCCAACCAGAGACACCGCCGCCTGGCACCGCGCCAGCCGGCGTTACCGCGGGCGACCGACCGCGCCTCTGGACGTCGTTAACGCAGGGAAGGATCGTAAAACACGGGCGGCTAATCGCTTCGGGGGGGCTGCCGTAGTGACTCAGCACAATCAGCGGTTCTCTAAACTGTCTCTCCACCCCGTTTCTTTTTAGCCTTGTTCATTTCGTTTCATTCCCTTTAAGGCGCCATCGTCTCACTCCCTGAAGGAGAGACGGAGCTCAGGCTGGAGGGTGGAGGGTTGGAACCCCAGCACCTCCGCCGCGTCTCCCCCTGCCCGGGGGTCCCCGGAGCTCCTCCTCGCACTCGGGGGCCCGGGGGGGGGGGGGGGGGGGGGGCGACCAGGGGCCGTCGAGGGGGCCGGAGCTGTGCGCCTTGGGGGGGGCCTTATTTACAGGAGGGCCGACCCTCTGACCGCTCACCACCTCCGCCTCGCACTCCAACACCACCACCCCCCCCCCCCCCCCCCTTTCTGCTATCTTTCATCTGTCTCCCTCCCACTCACTGTCTCTCTCTCTCCTTCTGTGGGGTCTCTCTCTCTCTCTCTGTCCCCTCTCTCTCTCTCTCTCTCTGTCCCCTCTCTCTCTCTCTCTCTCTGTCCCCTCTCTCTCTCTCTCTCTCTCTCTCTCTCTCTCTCTCTCTCTCTCTCTCTCTCTCTCTCTCTCTCTCTCTCTCTCTCTCTCTCTCTCTCTCTCTCTCTCTCTCTCTCTCTCTCTCTCTCTCTCTCTCTCTCTCTCCACACCTCTCCCTCTAACCCTTTCCTCCACCTCCGTAGCCGTGGGCTTTTAATCTCGTGCGGCGGTGAGATTGCCGTCTCTCAGCCTCCGAGCTGCCAGATTGAAACCTTTCTCTGCGCGGCGTTCCACCTCTTGTTTCCACGGCGCCGTCTAATGGAAACATTGGTCAGTCTGAGTCGTGTGCCGCTGAACGCCGGCGCCCAGAGGTGGGGGGAAGTATGAGTTATGGACAGCCAGACGACCAGTTTCTATTTCCTAAAGGCTTACCCAGAACTCTTCCAGGAGGTGCGCCTGATTCATGACCCGGACCCAAGGCCTCGGCCGGGGGCGCCGTTACTCCTCCGAGGGGAGGAGCCCGGCGGCAGAAGGCCCGCCCGCATTGCCTCCTCAGGATCCCCTTAATCAGGGAAATAAAAACTAGTGTCGGAGCCAGCGGGCAGAGATCGATACCGTGACACTCCTCTGTCCCCCCCCCCGGGGAACAGAGCTCATCATCTGCATAGCTCCGCCCGACGCACCCCGACACAGGTCATAAAACCTTTAGCTCGGCCGGACGTAGGGGGCTGCGTTGTGCTGAGCGGAGGGTCTCGTCTGTTGCTGAGCAGGCGAAAGGGACTGGGCCTCCCTCAGAGTCACGACAGGGGTCCCACCAGGGACTGGGCCTCAGTCAGAGTCACGACAGGGGTCCCACCAGGGACTGGGCCTCCCTCAGAGTCATGACGGGGGTCCCACCAGGGACTGGGCCTCACTCAGAGTCATGACGGGGGTCCCACCAGGGACTGGGCCTCACTCAGAGTCACGACGGGGGTCCCACCAGGGACTGGGCCTCACTCAGAGTCACGACAGGGGTCCCACCAGGGACTGGGCCTCAGTCAGAGTCATGACGGGGGTCCCACCAGGGACTGGGCCTCACTCAGAGTCACGACGGGGGTCCCACCAGGGACTGGGCCTCACTCAGAGTCACGACGGGGGTCCCACCAGGGACTGGGCCTCACTCAGAGTCACGACAGGGGTCCCACCAGGGACTGGGCCTCAGTCAGAGTCATGACGGGGGTCCCACCAGGGACTGGGCCTCAGTCAGAGTCATGACGGGGGTCCCACCAGGGACTGGGCCTCACTCAGAGTCACGACGGGTGTCCCACCAGGGACTTGGCCTCAGTCAGAGTCACGACGGGGGTCCCACCAGGGACTGGGCCTCAGTCAGAGTCACAACGGGGGTCATCACTGTGGGACTGATGTCATGACTGTGGGACGGATGTCATCACTGTGGGACTGATGTCATCACTGTGGGACTGATGTCAACACGGTGGGACTGATGTCAACACGGTGGGACTGATGTCATCACTGTGGGACTGATGTTATCACTGTAGGACTGATGTCAACACGGTGGGACTGATGTCGTCACTGTGGGAGTGATGTCGTCACTGTGGGAGTGATGTCATCACTGTGGGACTGATGTCCTCAGACAAGACGCCATTGCTCATGCTAACGGTGCTGATGCCAACATCGCCGGGGCTAGCCGTGCCGCGGTTAGCCGTCCACAGCGTGTTTGTGTAGCTGTAAGCGCTCGTGGCTAGCCACGCCGCGGTTGTATTGCGCTAGTTTGCGACCGAGTGTTTGTGTAGCCGTTAGCGCTCGGGGCTAGCAGCGCTCGTGGCTAGCCACTCCGCGGTTGTCCTGCCATAGTTTGTGACCGAGTGTTTGTGTAGCCATTAGCGCTTAGGGCTAGCAGCGCTCAGTCTTGTGGACGGCTCGCTCCATTATTAACAGAAACACACTCAGAAAGGGCTTGTTGTTTCAAGATTGTTTCAAGGTTGTGGCGTGTCTCTACAGAAAGCTGTTTATTTATTCATAATGAATATTTGTACGCGGCTCTTCTAAATTAAACTCAGTAATCTTCAAATCAGACCAGCCCAAACAAGGCCTCAGAAGGATCTGCAATAGCCCAGCACCAGAATATTTGCTAAAATCCAGGTCTGAGAACGTTTAGAAATGTTAATGAGAATGGATTTACATATTACTGTAGCACTGCTCAAGTTCACGATTTGAACTAAGAATAAAATACATTTATTCTAGTTGTAGCTTTTATCCCCTGAGTATCAGGCCAATTGAATGCTGTGTTGTGAAAGGTGAGCTCTTATGTTGGCCAAAGATCTAAGAAATAAGTTATGAATTAGAATCTGAGGTTCATTGTTCTTTCAGTCTGCAAACACACGAAGGATCAAGTTGAACCAGGAAGGCGTGTCTGCAGCTTCACACAAACAGGCTTCATGGCCGTCTCGTGTTACCCCCTGGGCCGCTGCTGGGAAGCAATCCGGGACCGGTTCCCAGAGAACCTTCCGGTAGAGGAGCAGGTCTGAGTTCTGGGGAGGGTGCACAGGACTGCGTTCGAGCCCCGCCCCGACCCCTGGGGAAGCGCCGGCAGCAGCGAGTTCATCGACAGCCTTTAGCGCGGCGACTCTCCTCCAGCGAGGACAGACACGCTGCAGAGCGGCAGATAAACAACCGGGGGGGGGGGCTACTGACTAATAGCTTCTCACCCCCACGCGGGCCCGAAGTTAGCGTGCCCGCGTGGGGGTTAAACACAACTCCATTACCCCGGCTCACGCCTGCCCCCACATAAATCACCGCCTCCATGGCTCTTTAAATATTTCCGCGGCGGTGTTTCGGCGCTGCCTCCCCGCGCGGCGCCACGGCCGGGCGCCGTGTTCCGACATCAATCAACCGCGCTGAGATTGACGGCGCCGCAGCACCCCCCCGGCGGCCCGCCCCTTTAACTGCTTAAGTGGCCGGAGGAGTCTAATGGGAGGCGGCCTAATAACAGGCTGCATGTCAGCGAGGAGTTTCCTGTGATGGATCGGGCGGAGGGCCGGCGAGGCCGCCGTCACAGGATGTACTTTAGTACACGACGCGGAGGAAGAGGAAGGGCGCTCGTCCACGGGGAAATCAGGGCTAAACAAAAGGGGATCTAACGGTCGTTACAGCGTGATAATGCTATTTGCAGCGGCAGAATCCAACCCCCGTCGATAACGGACGCGCTGGTACCGTCCGTCACCCCCGCCGCGTGAGAGCGGGAGAGTCAGCACGCGTTGTTGCACTTCACTGAATCGTTACCGCAAGAACATTCTGCGATTCTATAAATACAATGCAACCAAGCCTCCGACACACACACACACACACACACACACAGACACACACAGACACACACACACACACACACACAGCGCTTCATTACGGCGAGGCTGTCAGCCCCCCCATGGTGCGGTGGACGGAGCGTGACCGTGTCCGGGCGTGGTGGAGCGTGTCACGGAGGGGGGGGGGGGGGTGTTGACAGGGGTCATCAGTGAGGAGCCGAGAGAGAGGACCGGGGGAATGAATAAGTGGAGCAGATGGATCGGGAGGGGGGGGGGGTGGCAGGTGGGGAGGGGGGGGGGACCAGAAGGGGGCTAATGGCTGTCAAGATGCCTCCTTGTGTCCAACATGGTAATGACACACACACAATGACCACACATACACACATAAATCACCCCCTCATTCGGCTCAACACGGACACACACACACAAATGACTACACACACACCTGCGCATGTGGGCTGGGGATGACATCATAATCCCCCCCTTCCGTTACCAGCTGCTCTGGACTCGGTCTGGTCCGTGTTCTCTGTTCAACCTGAGGGTGTTCGTATCCGTGGTCGTACGGCGTTCCTGAAGCCACGCCTCCTCTCTGGTGAAAGGCATCAGGGACGAGGAGCGTCCGCTAAGTGACTGAACGTAAATGTCGCCCGGTGCTAACGACGCTTTCCTCCCGGTCGCAGCCCTTTGTATAATAACACGTTCCTGCTCACCGTTTAACGGCAGACGCTCTCATCCGGAGCGGGCTGAAGCGCTGAAGATAAAGGTCATTAAGGAGCAGGTAGAGCTCTGTGGATCAGCGCTCCTGGACCAGCCTAACCGCTAGAGTCTTGCTAATCACCAACCACTAGGCTACTGCTCGCTACAGCGCTCCGCTCACTCTCCGGAGAACAGAGAGGAGAACAAGATGGCTGAAGGCTGCTTGTGGTGCTCCGGGATTCCAGAACAGTGAATGGAGCCATTGCTTTGTGTGTGTATTTCTGTATTAATGCAGAATGGGGGGGGGGGGGGTGGGTATGTATGTGGGATAAGCGTCTTGCAGGTCAGAACCAGAAGAATCTTGTTGTAATGAATGGTTGTTGCTCATTAACGCGCTGGTAATTACTGTGGATGCTGTAGCCCAGCATGGGAACTGAGTGTGTGTATACGTTTGTGTATTTGTATTTTTAGGTGTGTGTGTGTGTGTGTGTGTGTGTGTGTGTGTGTGTGTGTTTACACAAACAGAAAAAAACAACAGATAGGGAAACATACAGCCCCAGTTCTGTGAGTGTGAGATATGTGTGCCTGCGAGCATGCGTGCATGTCTGTGTGCTTTTGTATCAATGAGTGTGTTCCTAATTGTGCATGAACTCAATGCAGAAAGAGCCGCGTGTGTGTGTGTGTGTGTGTGTGTGTGTGTGTGTGTGTGTGTGTGTGTGTGTGTGTGTGTGTGTGTGTGTGTGTGTGTGTGTGTGTGTGTGTGTGTGCGCAGACTTTAGATTTCCTATATTTCTGTGTCTAATGGAGCACTTTCTTTGTGTGTGTATTTCTGTGTATGTGCATGTGTGCATGTGTGTGTGTGTGCGTGCGTCAGAGCATGGCCTAGATATGTCCTACTTGCGCAGGGCGCTCATATTCATGCTTACTGTGGCAAATACGGGCGTATTTCTGCAGCTCGCGGCGGATGTATCTGAAGCTATGTCAATGCTATTGTTAAAACCAAATAACACACCACTCGTTACGGCGGCCATGATGGATGCTGGGCATTAACTGTTTGTGTAGAGGATGATGAAATAATCTCTCCCTCTCTCTCTCGTTCGTTTACTGCTCTCCCTTCGTCTGCACCGCCGCTTCACAACAGAACGGTAGCCTCAATCTTACAAAAATGTGTATTAAAGAAAAAAATGAAATCGCTGGAGCTCGCTCAAATGTCATCCTTCTGTCCCACGACTTGTGGATGAGGAGAACAAGGCCTCCGAGTGTTTATATACTGGGCCTCAGTGCGCGGATTAGCATTCGCTCTGCCCCCCCGGAACCCAGGCAATAGCCACGCAACCCAGAACCATTTCTATGGCGTCGTAGCGCGCCGCCGCGCAGTCGGGCGCTCGCTAAAGCTGATTGACTGGTAATACAGAAGAAGCTTACACAGCTAGCGTAGCCCTGCAGGAGAGTGGGGGACACGGCTCACCCTGGATGCTAGGCGGGGGGACACACTAAATTAGGAGGCTTAGGGCCTATCAAAGAGTCTGGCTCCACGGCAGAAACACGGAGGACAGAAGGGGCCGGGAGCAGACAGGCCAGCATCTCATATAGTTTCACTATTTTCAATTTGAAACAATAACGATGTAAAACTTTTGTTTCCAGTTAGCTAAGTAGAGGTATTATTATTCTAATTATTATTATTAATAGTGAGCTCAGAAACAGAGCGCTTAGCAACGCCCCCCCCCCCCCCCCCCCAACGGCGCCGCCCCCCCCCCCCCCCCCCCCCCAACGGCGCCGCCCCCCCCCCCCCCCCCCAACGGCGCCGCCCCCCCCCCCCCCCCCAACGGCGCCGCCCCCCTCCGAGTGGTTTAGGACGTACTAATATAGTAGTCTGGGGGGGGGGCTCAGCCAGCGGTGATTAAGCAGGCAAATGGCGGGAGGAGGGGGGCGCGGGGGGGGGCGCCGCGGGGGGCCGACGTGGGGAGAACGGAGAGATGGAGAACGAGATGAGTGGAAAGGAATCAGACGTCTCAGAGTGCATGAGGAAAGGTGACATGTCGGTGTAAGGAAAGGAAGGAAGCAAAGCCTGTGAGTGCCTGTGCGTGCGCGTGTGTGCAGGTGCGTGTGCGTGTGCGTGTGTATGTGAGCGTGTGTGTGCGTGCGTTTGCGGTGTGTGCGTTCGCACGTGTGCAGTCAGAGAAGAAGACGTAGAGGAATAAAAATAACAGTTTGAGGTAAAAGAAAAAAAGATTGACGCCTTCAAAGACACACACTGAGATTCCTCGACTACGATCTAACACTGTTGAGGGTGTGTGTGTGTGTGTGTGTGTGTGTGTGTGTGTGTGTGTGTGTGTGTGTGTGTGTGTGTGTGTGTGTGTGTGTGTGTGTGTGTGTGTGTGAGTGATAAGTCTTGAAATAATATCTGAGGTGCGGTACGATGTCGGTGCGTCGGGTGTGATATACTGACGAGGAACGTCTCCACTGAAGAATTAACCAACACAGAAACATTCTCACAACTGAAGCAAACGCTTGAAGCCAGACATGTAAATTAAAGCCTGAATTTGTAATTATATCTGACAAACGCTTTAGGAAAGAAAGATGCCCATTTGAACAATGCATCAACAACCCAGCTCTCCTGGGGTTAGACAGTGCAGTTTGATCCCCGGTGTTTGACTTCACTGAGGATGCGTCTATTGAACGACTAAATGGTCATAGACTCTTGACTGCTATCGGAAGACATTATGTGTGCGTTCCTCATTACTGGTAGCAGAGCCCCCATGCTATCCAATGGCATCCATCCAAAGCTAGACCAATCACAGCGTCCCTCAACCCTTCACACCCCAGGTTTATATCCACCACTTCAGCTTAGCAGCTCTGGGCATACGTCGACATACAAGCTAATGCTAGCTATCTATCGCTATGGCGAGCACAGCGCCAGGGCTGAAAGGAGAGGATACAGTCCACTCCTACGCGCGCGTGTGTGTGTGTGTGTGTCTGCAGGTTTCTGTACATTAATTCCCAAAGGAGTTAAAAAGGCTGGATTTCATGACAAAAATAGCTCTTGGTCGAGCGTATTTAAATGATGACGGGCGAGCGGTACTTCTGTAGTGCGCTGTTTTACTAAAATATATGTTATGTTGCATAAGTCCCTGCTCGAAGGGTGTAATCCCACCTAATATACAACCAGGTGGAAGTCTTCTCCTTGGTACCAGGTCTGTGCTGACTGTGGATCCACTGGAAGCGTACAGAAATGCTGTTGAACACGTGAGGAGTGCTCCGGTGGACGCCAACACAGCTTCACTATGTGTGATGATGCCTGTGCCTTAGTAGACAAGGGAGACACAGGCCTTTATGAATATTAATGACGTAACATGTTGTACATACGTACACATTACACAAACAAACACGCACACTACACAAACACACACAGGGAGGCAGAGAGCAGAGGTAATCGATTAAGAGGTGCTTGACGACTTTTTAAAGTAGGATGTTGATGCACGCGTTGTGGCTCTGCCCGGACTTACACAGAGGCTTACAAAACACTCTTCATTACAGCCTATCACAGGCCAGCAGCTGCCGGCCCTCCACGCGACGTGTGTGTGTGTGTGTGTGTGTGTGTGTGTGTGTGTGTGTGTGTGTGTGTGTGTGTGTGTGTGTGTGTGTGTGTGTGTGTGTGTGTGTGTGTGTGTGTGTGTGTGTGTGTGTGTGTGTGTGTGTGTGTGTGTGTGTGTGTGTGTGTGCGTGCGATGGTTTAGTGGCAGGATGGAACACCCCTGAAGTTCCATCAGGGAATCAAACCCCATGACAAAGGCATCCTTCACAGGAAGTCCTGCTGTCCCACACACACAGACACAGACACACACAGACACACACACACACACACCCCCCCCTCATGTTTGAATACCAAACCACAGAATCCTGCCTCTATCCTGCAGCGACCCTCTCCATCGTACCGGCCGAGATCAAGTCACTCACAACACTGGGTCACAACTTCCCCAAACAGTACCCTCAGTGCGAGCACAGGCTCTGCTCACCGGCTGTCCTACATAGAGCACCAGCAACAAAGCCCTGCAAACACCGTCACCACCACCACAAGTCCTGGCCCAGTAACTATTTGGCTAACCGGGGCTCCCGCCGCACCGTAAAGCTCAATAAATTAATAATAAAAGGTCTTCTGAAGCCGGGTCCCCGTCGCCGCCTCGTGAGGGCCCCTTCCCGCCTCGCGGGGGCCCCTATGCTGGGCAAATCCTATTTGCGCCAGAGTGTCACAGGCGGACACATTAGCATGACAAAAGGAGCACTGCCGCGTCTCGCTCTCTGCCCGCTCCCTCCATCACCGAGCGAGCTTTAGTGGACGCCAGAGGGGCCGGCGGCCAATCAGACGCCCGCGCCGGCTCGACCGCCGCCAAACGGTGGGCATAAGTCCTCTGAAGGGAGGCCCCCCCCAGCCCTGTGGAGACCAGACAGGCTGATAACACGACGCACCGTCCGCCCACACCGCCATACAGACGCTGGTAAAACATATATTTTCATTTAAGTTTTGTGCGAGTCGTTATTTGGTTCAGGGGGAGTTCGCTGGGGCTCAGCTCACACAGCACAGCCATCGAACCCGCACAGCTTGTGTTTGTCTGCTATCAGACGCAGCGGGGGGGCGCCACAGTCCCCCGCACCCGCCTGTCCGTCCGCCCGCTACACAAACAAATATATTCTGCTGTAAACACGGCGGCGGAGCCTTCAAACGCTGGGCGAGCGCAGAGAGAGGGCGATCGGCGTGTCGGCTCAGCCTCTGAAATAATAATGCCACTTGAGTTACGGCCGGAATAAACTCTGCCACGCTCCGCTCGGAACTCAAAACTATGGATTTCATCTCAAGCCCGCTTCAAATCCACCCATCCACCACACGCCGACCCTTACCCCATCACAACAGCCGGGGGTGTTGCGTCGGACGGTGGTGCTGAGGGTGGGGGGGGGGTGGAATCAGGGGCCATATGGTGGGGGGGTGTAGGGCCCCTGGTCCGTAACCGATGGTGACGGAGCATCAGGGAGACGGAGGACTCAGACTTGGTAACAAGTTCTCTCTGAACTTTTGGGCAGCAGGTTTTTTTCTCTTTTCTTTTTGTTCTTTGCTTGTTGCCTGAAAGTCTTCTGAAAAGTAGTTAAGTGAACTGGGAGGTGCGGTTAAGTGAACTGGGCGGTGTGGTAATGGGGTCCCCCCATCAGTGTAGACCTGGTTGAACGGGCGTTGCAGGGCCTCTGACGTTCAGTGATTTAGTCATAACGGCTACAGAAGGGGGGAGAGTAAACGATAGGAACTAATCGGAGCCCAGTGATGAAGGGAACATAATGATCCTCCACAGCTGTCACAAGTTCAGTGACTGCGTCGTCCCTGAACGTCTGCCAACGTCATTCTTCAACCTGATCCTCGTCAGGCCAGTGCATATTCAGAATCACAAGGCTCCGAGTCCTGGAACCGTAGACCCGTGTGATGATCTAGTGAGGTGGGTTCAAGTTTTCCACCTGAGCTCTCCCTCCGTTTCTCTCTCTATCTCCGTTTCTCTCTCTATCTCTGTTTCTCTCTCTATCTCCGTTTCTCTCTCTATCTCTGTTTCTCTCTCTATCTCTGTTTCTCTCTCTATCTCTGTTTCTCTCTCTATCTCCGTTTCTCTCTCTATCTCCGTTTCGCTCTCTGGGACTGACAGGTCTTCACGGTCCACAGATAATCGATACTTCAGCCGAGCGTTTCCAGACTCCTGTTTCATGTCTCTGTTGCGTTACCTTTGTGGGTTGTGCCAGTGAAATGTTCTTTCAAACGGTGAGTTTGGTTTCCTCCCTGTTGTAATTAGTTTGATGTTGGCTTCTGTGGCTGGCGATGCCATGTCTCCTAACGTTCCTGATGTTGGTTCTGCTCCAGGAGACAGACGGAGACATTCTCTGCCCGTATCCTCAGAAAACAACCCGAATTAATTTACTGAGAAGAACAACTAAGAACCAATCATCCACTCCATTTGAAATAAACCTCCTGTACGAGAAATGACCAACAACACGTCTTTACGCAGTGAGACCTTCTGCCGTGAGCCAGCGGAGGTTCAGCATGTCACACCAGACTCCCTCACGGTACCCACAAAGGCTGGAGTGCAGGAACCAAAGGACAACAGCAAACACACGCCGTCTCTAAGCCTGCAATCACAAGTTGTGAAAAGTGATGCGCTTGCAGCTTTCCCGCGGTAACCTTCCAGCACGGCGACACTGTATTTACATAAAGGATCCACCGGCTTGGAATATTAATTATTGATGCCACGAACGGTAATGAATGATTTATAACTAAAGCCAATCAGAATGTTCCGTCTCCAGGTGCTACTCGAGGGGTATTATATATTTATAAGTCAAGGACAGGCTGTCATTGTTTAGACCTGTCGGTGCTTCCATGCGTTACATTACAGTTCAGACCCTTTGTTCCATGCTGCATCCTACTTCAAAGACGCTATTGGTATTGATATATACTGTATATGAATATATTTATATAGGCCTGCTTCCCCACAGAGGGAAGTTTGAAGTGTAAACTCAGCGTAAACTCAGTCAATGTCTTTGATTTTGTTTCGCAGTTTTTCTGCGATTATATTCTGCAACGTGTAAACGTTTCCCCGCTTGGAGCGACGCCAGGATCTTTACACATCGGAAGAAAAGTTGCGACAAGTTAGAAGTTTACACTGCTGAGGGGGAAAGAAGGACAAAGTCAGGACAGTGTTAAGGCAAGGGCCGAATGAGGTCTTTACAAGTTAGTGCATGGCTGAATGGAGGTCTTAACAAGTTACAGCATGTGCTGAATGAGGTCTTTACAAGTAAGAGCATTTGCTGAATTTCCACTTTCCACTGCTGAGGGGGAAAGACAGACTAAATAAACCTAAATAATTAAGAAGCACCTCAACTGACCGTTTCCCACACTTCCGCTCCTCGAGTCAAATCTCAATAGAGGATGATAAGCAGAAGGCAAGATGGCATCGTTATCGTCAGCACCACGGCGTCTGATGCCGATACTGTACTACGCAAACTGAAGTGTTTGACAAATGCTTGCTGAGCGCTGACAATTGACGGGAGGATCAACGTAAAACAGACCCTGAACGCCTCAGAAGGGACTCAGCCCCTCCCTGGACGAGCGGCAGGATGAAGGCCCCCGATTGGTTCAGGCCTGGATTTAACCTCTCTCTGATTGGTGCCGTTGTAATTGGAGGTCACGCAGGCGGCTGTCTTACACGGCGCACAATTGATAATTACGAGCCTTTCAATACGTGCGGTGAATTAATTCCCAGCGGAGGTGTTGCCCTGACCGGGTAGTTCGGAGGTCGCTCACCGCGCTCCCCTCTTCCTGTTCCTGGCAAATGGCTGGTGATTACTTTGTGCACACGATTAACTCTAATCATAACCGTATGCAGATTCTCCAGCTTCATTAGCATCCACAGCCACCGCCTCGCTGACGGTGTCCTTATGAATATTTTAGAGCGCCGCCGCGCGCTAGCCAGCGCCGCCACCGCCCGCTTTATTTACCCAGATCCCCCGGTCCTCGCCGCCCGGAGGAGCGCCCGCGTTCTTTATTTTTACACCAGGCTGATTAAATCTCTGCCTCGCTGTCTCTCTTTCATGGACGGCGATAAACTCAGAGTTACGACGGGCACAAAGCGAGGCGCCTGATCCCCGCCTGCAAAGCCTCGCGCTGCGTAGCTGACGCTGACAGAAAGCAGACTTCAGCCTCCACGGAGGCTGGAGCCTGAGGCTGGAGGCTGAGGCTGGAGGCTGAAGCTGGAGGCTGGAGGCTAAGGCTGGAGGGTAGCGGCTGGTTGCTTAGGCTGAGGCTGGAGGCTAAGGCTGGAGGCTGAGGTTGAGGCTAGAGGCGGGATGCTTAGGCTGAGGCTGGAGGATGAAGGCTTGAGGCTGAGTTTGGAGACTAAGGCTGGAGGGTAGAGGCTAAGGCTAGAGGGTAGAGGCTGGAGGCTAGAGGCTGAATGCTTAGGCTGAGGCTGGAGGCTGGAGGCTGAGGCTAAAGGCTGGAGGCTGAAGTTGGAGGATGGGGCTGGATGCTGAGGCTAGAGGCTGAAGGCTGGAGGCTGGCCGTTATTAACAGCCTCATACGGTGACTGCAGCACCGCTCTGCCTCAGAGCTGCTTTAGAGCAGCGATACGGCAGATACACACCGCAGATACCTCGGTGCATCAAAGACACTCTTTAATACCGTGATATAGATTGACGTCAAAGAAACGAGATCCTCAGAAGAGGAGAGGAGAACGAATCGGTGTGTCTCCCACGAAACACTTAAACCCACCGATCTATCTCTTCTTTCCAGAACCTTCTTCTCCTGGATCAATATTAGCCCAGGTCTCCCCGACCGCGGTCGCTTGAGACAGAAACGTAAACCTAGCCTGCGCCGCGGCGTGCAGGGAGAAAGCGGGGGGGATTTGCATATTCATGAGGCGTTACGCAACTCAGTCCCTCTCTGGATGAGCCCCCGCTCATCACGGACACTCAGCCCTTCACCGCGCCGTCTGAAGTGTGTGCGTGTGCGTGTGTGCGTGTGCGTGTGCGTGTGCGTGTGCGTAGGGACGGAGGTGTTTGAAGTGGATTCTGTTGGCAGGCATTGTGGTGAGCCAAGGTAGCCATAGCGGGCAATCGCCACGGAAACCTGCTGTTGATTAGCCGAGCCCAGCAGCTAATTGTTTAAGTCGCCAGTGTTTGGGGGGGGGGGGGGGGGGGGCTGCGGCCACGCCAGGCTGAACGCTCGCCGTCTCGGAGCGCTGAGGGACCGTGGATCAAAGCGGGGAGGGAAGTGGGTCAAGAGGCTGGAATGGAAATGCTTCCATTAAGCGTGAGTGTGTGAAGCGTTTGCTGGTGGTAAACACCGTCAGTAATTCACTTACGCACACACACATAGAAGGAGCACATGAATAATGCAGAGGATGAGTGTGCGATGATATGTAGAGATGGTAGTGGTGAGAAGGCCCACAGTGAGGACCATGACAACAAACACAATCCAAGGATAAAGCCGCTGCCTTGGAGCGTTCCTTTAATGGTCAATGCCTTTTAGAAGTGGATATAAATCTGAAATAGCTGAAAAGATCCAGCATAAGATCATTCAACCAAACAAAGAGACATCGATTAAGGCTGAAGGAGGAGCAAACCAGTGGGAATTATTGAAGATTAAAGGGGAAACCTGAACTAGCTCTGCTCGTTTGAGTCCAGACAAACCCAACTGAGGGGTTTAGACTGGAAGGACCTTTGGGATAAATTATTTCGGTTATTGTACCAAACATTTCTTTTCAGCTTTCTTGTATTTGCATTTAACTTTATTTACGGTAGAACGGAGACGCTAAGCTGCGCGATGCACAAACGAGTGATCATAGTGTTACCATGGTGTTAGCATGAGCAGCCATAGGGCTGAGGAACAGCTCCCCCGTCCGTCCGTCCGTCTCTATACAGACGCTGTAGTGTTGAGGAACAGCTCCCCCCCCCCCCCCCGTCTCTATACAGACGCTGTAGTGTTGAGGAACAGCTCCTCATACAGTCCTTTGAGGTCCATGTTCCAGTCGATAAGGCCTCTGGAGGAGTGGGGGATATGTTTCCTGTCTGCCTTTGTGGATTGGAAGAGCACCCTTATAGAACAAGACACCGTACTGTACGTACGCATCGGAAAAGGAAAATAAACTGAATCGTCATAACGCGTTAAACTAGACACAGGGACATAAATACACACAGACTCACTTATGAAGCCTCCACCGCTCAGCAGAATCAGCAGATTGTGTTTGTCGTGACACAATCCTTCGCTAAACATGTAAAGATGTTTTACACATTTATCCAAGCGGATAACGTATGGCTCTTCTCATGGTATATCCAGGACTTCCTCTGAGGTCTGAGGCACGAAAACAGAACAACGAACGTCAACAGAGAAGGCAACACGCCGGCAAGCACTGAGTTCACCCCGTCATGTTCACCCCGTCATGTTCACCCCGTCATGTTCACCCCGTCATGTTCACCCCGTCATGTTCACCCCGTCATGTTCACCCCGTCATGTTGTACGCCTTTTGGTACCTCTGTGTTCACCCCGTCAGGTTCACCTCGTCGTGTTCACCCGGTCATGTTCACCCTGTCATGTTCACCCTGTCATGTTCACCCTGTCATGTTCACCCTGTCATGTTCACCCTGTGATGTTCACCCTGTCAGGTTCACCCTGTCATGTTCACCCCGTCATGTTGTACGCCTTTTAGTACCTCTGTGTTCACCCCGTCAGGTTCACCTCGTCGTGTTCACCCGGTCATGTTCACCCTGTCATGTTCACCCTGTGATGTTCACCCTGTCATGTTCACCCTGTCATGTTCACCCTGTGATGTTCACCCTGTCAGGTTCACCCTGTCATGTTCACCCTGTCATGTTCACCCCGTCATGTTCACCCTGTCATGTTCACCCCGTCAGGTTCACCCCGTCATGTTCACCCTGTCATGTTCACCCCGTCATGTTGTACGCCTTTTGGTACCTCTGAGTTCACCCCGTCATGTTCACCCTGTCATGTTCACCCCGTCAGGTTCACCCTGTCATGTTCACCCTGTCATGTGTGTTCTCACTCCAGTATCGATTGTCCTCACCTGCCGGCTGTCGGCCTCACCTGGAGGACAGGAGCTCCTCCTAATGGCGCCATTTAAACCTAGAGAACTAACAGCAGTGTAGATGTTTGATGAGGGTTATTAAGAAGGGGCTCTGGGGACGATCCAACACCTCGGCCCCCTCAGACCACAGAGGGCCTGCTTATCTCCAGCCACAGCCCCTCTCCCCCTCTCCCTCCCTCCCTCCCTCCCCCCACAGACAGACTCGGCAGGGGTGTAAGGAAGGTAAGGGTGGGGGCTAACCTGCTCTAAACACCAACCCCCACACACACACCGTGGCAGGGAGGAGGAAGCAGGAAAACTGTTCTCTTGTCACTTTCACTTTCATTTCAGGGTTTTATTTTCCTGCGGTTTCCCCGTGAGGCGCCTCAGAGCTCCTCTGTGATTGGCCGCCTGGTTGAGCGCGCTGTGTTCTCCGTTATTTGTTTCCCGCGTTGCTCCGTTCCAAGCCCTGCCTGCCAAAAGGGAGCCGCCGCCCCCCTCCCCCCTCTCCCTCCCCCTCTCCCTCCCCCCTCTCCCCCCCTGCGGCTGCTGCTACAGCCCGTTCCAACGCTCCAGCCATCCTTCAAATTGCTACAAGGCCGTGCGGTGCCAAGATGGCCGCTGCGGCGCCGCTAAACGCCAGCTATGTGCTCGCTTTGTGGAGCTGATGCTTGGAGCCAGCGCCGCGGCGCTGCTACGCCGCGGCGCTGCTACGCCGCGGCGCTGCTACGCCGCCGCGCTGCTACGCCGCCGCGCTGCTACGCCGCCGCGCTGCTACGCCTCGCCCCCCGGTCTGACGAGGAGCTCATTCCGACCGACAGCCACTTAGAACCAGACTGTAAACATTATACAGTCTGCTGTATTGTACCAAAGTATAAACCGAATATATAATCGATTATAGACATAAACCATGTATACAGTTTACTGTATCAGACCATATTAATCTAAAATAGTCGACTGTATAAGAATATGATATAATTCTAATATATAGTGTACTGTATAAGGACATCATATAAATCGTATATAAAGTAAACTGTAGAAGACCATAATATGAACCTAATATATAGTCCACTGTATAAGACAGAATATAGTATAATAATACTATATTAATATAATGTAAAGCATATTATTATTTGCAGATGGGCAGAACGCGGGCGGAGCCCTACCTCTGTCACCTGATTGGTTCGTAGGGCTCCTCATTCCTGTCAGTCTAGTTCAGCCCGGGCTGCGGACCCACACGACGATGAGAGTCATATTAATGTGCTCCACCGTTATGCGGTCCAAACCCCAAAACGTAATGTAGAAGTTATCTCATCCATCGGAGGGAGCAGAGCTGGTTGTTGGTCGGGCTGTTATCTGTCCCGGGGAGTTTGGGAAGGACGAGACTAGAAAGGAAAACGGGTGCAAGCTTAAAAAGACCCAAATATTACATCTCAAGCAAGACAAAAGTGCTGCTGTTCAGGCTTGATGAAGTAACTTTGTTCCACAAAGATAAACGCAGCGCCCGGACAAAAAGAAGAGAAAAACATTATTCCTCGACTTCAGCGCGAGCTAACAGCAGCTAGCTGCGCCGCCGCCGGCTCCGCAGAGATCAGCCATTGTGGTCCAGGCTCGCGGTCTGTTTTCTCCTGATTAATCAAAGCACCTTCAGACACCACCGTTGTTCATCACGGCCATTGTTACACAGGAAGTACCATGGGGGGGGGGGGGGGGGAATGAGAACGAGAGAGCAGGATGAAGAGAAGGAGGGAGAGTTAAGAAGAAGGAGAAGGAGGGCGAGAGGAAGTGAGGGAGGGAAAGAAAGAGAGAGAGGGGGAGAGTCCCCAGGGGACAGGCCAGGGCGGTAGGATGGGGGAGAGCGTGATGTCGTGTCTCTCTGTGTAAAGCAGCAATCCACAGACCCCCCCCCCCCCCCCCCCCCCCAAACACTCCCGTCAATCCCTTGCGGAGCACTGCCACCAGCTGGAGAACAACGACCCCCCCATCGCTCCACCCCCCTCATCGCTCCACCCCCCTCATCGCTCCACCCCCCTTCATCGCTCCACCCCCCCCATCGCTCCACCCCCCTCATCCCTCCACCCCCCTCATCGCTCCACCCCCCCCTCATCGCTCCACCCCCCTCATCGCTCCACCCCCCTCATCGCTCCACCCCCCTCATCGCTCCACCCCCCCCTCATCGCTCCACCCCCCCTCATCGCTCAACCCCCCCCTCATCGCTCCACCCCCCTCATCCCTCCACCCCCCCCTCATCCCTCCACCCCCTCATCGCTCCACCCCCCTCATCGCTCCACCCCCCCTCATCGCTCCACCCCCCTCATCGCTCCACCCCCCTCATCGCTCCACCCCCCCCTCATCGCTCCACCCCCCTCATCGCTCCACCCCCCTTCATCGCTCCACCCCCCCTCATCGCTCCACCCCCCCCCTCATCGCTCCACCCCCCTCATCGCTCCACCCCCCTCATCGCTCCACCCCCCTCATCGCTCCACCCCCCTCATCGCTCCACCCCCCTCATCGCTCCACCCCCCTCATCGCTCCACCCCCCCCAATAGTTCTCATTAACGCTCCAGCGGACGTCACTTATCTTTATCGAACACGCTCATAAGCTCTCACCCTCTCTCTCTCTCTTTCGCCCCCCCTCCCTCCCCCTCTCTCCCCCTCTCTACCTCTCTACCTCTCTCTCTCTCTCGGCGCTTAGAGACATAAAGGAAAAGGGTGGAGGAGGTGGTGCTGGATGGTGTCAGACCACTCAGACGGAACAACATTCTTCATTACTAAGCAAATCTGAGGGTTTTCAGTTGGTCGGGGGGGGGTGCTCCTTCTTCAGGGTAATGACAGTAATAGGCACAATTAGCTCCGTGAAAAGTCGAGAGCGGGAGGGGGGGGGGGGGGGGGGGGTGGGGGTGAAGACAGAGGATGAAAGAAAGAATAGGAAAAAAAAAACGGAAATGAGTGCTGAATCTCAATGTCGCAAAATGGCTCCTCAAATCCCGTTCCTATTACATGTTCCAACAGATCCTTTTAAAGTGGGTTAAGTGGTCTTTAATTCAGAGCTCTGGCTCGTCCTACTCTGGGATTAGCAATTTCAAATCGTGAATGGAGCCCCCCCAACCCCCTCCCCCCCCCACCCCTTGTCTGACTTGAGGTAAAAAGGACTTGTGAAAGGACTCCCCACTGGGAGACAATAGCAGCAAGACAGTAAGTCTGCTCTGTTCGTGCACGTCCACACACACGCTCATATTACACACACACACACATTCATAATACACAAACACAGACACACACACACACACACCCCACAGGTGTGTGAGTGCTACAGTCAAGGTTGGTGCAAGGCTGCAGCAGCTGGTTAGAAGTTACTACCAAAGATCAGATAATTGAAAAAAAACTTTCCAGAAGTGATTCAACGGAAATGGTTTCAGATCAGCGACGGCAGTGAAGGGGCGCAGATGAACCTCGGAGTAGAGTCGACATCATCACGAGAGGAGGGGATTGATGAGCTGAAGATTATTCAGTGAGTTGTGATTAATGCGAGAGAGAGAAGGTGTTCACGGGTTTGTTCTAAATGGAGCCTGACGGAGAGGCACCTCCACCTTCACGGCTGCGGAGCTTCCAGAAGATTCCTAATACCGAGACGTCATGTTCATCAAAACGCTTGTTCGGTCCTTATCACACACACACACACACACACACACACACACACACACACACACACACACACACACACACACACACACACACACACACACACACACACACACACACACACACACACACACACACACACACCTTCAAGCTGTGACATTATGGCTGTGAATGAAATTATTGATATCTTCTTTTACTTCAGTACAAAGCAATCTATGTACTAAATTAATTGCAGTTTTGTATTCCTTCTTGGCGGTTTAAGGAGGTTTTTTTTACATGGTCTTGAAGGATTAGTTATTTTTCGCAGGTGAAATAACATTTATTTGCGGTCAAATGTCAAAAGGTTTGATTTCACAGAGTGGGAAATCCATAATTTTTAATAATAACCATATTAAAAATAACCAGTTACTTTTAAAGTACATACAAGTAGAGTTTAAAAACAGGACTGCAACTCATAAGACCAGTTTACCAGTACTGTTCAACTTCCTGCTTTGGAAAACAGCAGAAGACAACAGCAGCCTACTTTACACACCGTTCCCCCTCAACGCTTCCTCAGCCCCACATCGGTATTCAGCTCATATTTATGGATACTTAAGTTTTCAAACTGCTCAGAGTTTGCACCACTGCTGCCCTGAGAAACACCAGGGGGGCAAATCACTTTGTTTGCAATTACATCGCCAACCCCCCCGCTCCATTCCCCCTGACGCCGCACCCGGAGTCGCTCCAAACTCTGTAGCAACGAACCCCCGGACCCCATCAGGCCCTCACTCTCTTCCTCCCTCTCGCTCCCTCCCTCCTCCTCCTCCTGGGTTCCCATGGAGCCTCTCCTTTCCCTGCCTCTCTTGTCACTCATAAGCCCCAGACTACAGAAGCTCGCCCGGCTGCCAGAGAATCTCTCGCCCTGATCTCCTGCAGCTAAGGAAGAAAGAAAGAAATAAAATAAAAGGGCTGACCCACGCGGATCCTACCGGCTAATCACTGCCTGGAACCACAGCGGGCTCTTAGGCCAGCAGATAAAGAGAGCTCCAGGCTTTGCCCGGCTTTAGCGGGCCTCAGCGGCTGTCTCTGCTGCTGCTGCTGACAGACACCGTCTGAGGTGCAGGCGGGGAGTGAGAGGAAGGAAGAAAGAGCGATAGCGAACACGCCGCGGGCCAGCCTAGCGTGACTTACCTTGCCTCTTCCACCAGCCTGAAGTTCCACACTTTTCTTCTTCTTCTTCGTGGTCGTCTTGAGCTCTGAGGGAGAAAACACAAAGAAGTGTCACCTTTGTGTTAGCTTGCCGCGCGTTGGGCTAACGGCGCACGCCACTTTGTGTGCGTAGTAATCACTCTTTATAAACAAAAACAATATTAGTACAGAATGCGTCTCTGGGCCTTAGTCCCAGAAGGTGGTGTGATGGTAAACAGCAAGTGGCCCAGAGGGCGAGCGTCCGCATGGCTGAACAGAATCTGCAATTAGCCTCGTCATTAGCATCCGTTTTATGGCGGGAAAAGGTGCGCCACGGTAACGGAGGTGAGGGCAAACGCTGCGTTCTCACACTGACCCGTGAAAACAGTTGTTTTTCCACTAATAGCAACTGAATTTTATGGATTTGAGAGCGAGCAAGCGGCTGTAAAAAGGCAAGGGTAAAAAGTTTGAGAGTGTGTGAGTAAGCAGGGCTTAGTTTGGTTGTTGCAAAATGGTAAAAGTTCCTAGCTAAAATGAAATACTGCCATTTTAAAACCTTGTTAAGAGTAATTCTCAACTCATTTTCTATCACGTACATTTTTAGAACAGGCTTGTTTTTTTCATCATCTTTATGTTTTCCCACACCTGAATACCTTCACTCAAAGTATAAAGGCAATCAGGTGCTTGAAGGACTGAAAACTAGGACAGAAGTGTGTCCAACTTCATGATTCATGCTATACTTTGTACAAAAAGTACGAGTTTCAGAGTTGATAATATTGGTGTGCTCCGGACTCTAAGTGAAACGACCGCAGCTCGGCCGTACGACGAAGAGGACAGATGATACAAAGTCCATCCGCGGGAACACAATCACAGACAAAGGGCGTTCACTGTAAACCGCAGCCCGCTCTGAGATGAGCTGATGGCGTGCTGCCCTGCGTCCGGTCGCGTCCTTTAGCCGGGGGTTCTGAGTGCCCAGAGGAGTCCATTCATTCCAATGGAGAACGCTGACATTTGTGGCCGTGTTATTTTGACTAACTGCCTATTAGCGGAGGCAATGCGGCGCGCAAATGTATACGTCACGCCCGGACGCCTGCACCGGCCGGGACGCCGGGGCTACGGCCCGCACCTCTTTACCGGCAAGGTCGTCGGGACGTAGAGGAGCGGGATGGGCTGCTGGGGGCGCACACACACACACACACACACACACACACACACACACACACACATACAAGTACACACATGTATATGCGTGTGCTTGTGTGCGTGTTTGTGTCACACTGGCATGCATACCAATACTCTAACACACAAACAGGTGCAGACTAACACACACACACATTCTCACACATACTAGAACACATGCCTTAAAATGCAGATAACCTCAATTTAGATGCATTACCCACACACACATCTGTAGCCACAACTATGTGCACTTGCACACACGCACAAATGCAAACAGAGCTGCAGACATACCAACCCAAACTCATCACGACAAGAACACACACACATACTACAAATGACACGGCTGTCAGCAGTAGTGTGTGTGTGTGTGTGTGTGTGTGTGTGTGTGTGTGTGTGTGTGTGTTTGTGCAGAGCCTAGCAGCACTAATAGCCTGTCTCCATTTACAGTGTATTGGCTGGGTGTTTATAGAAGATGGCGTTGTAAATCCACTCTTATGGCATCTTCATATGACTCAGACACACTCCGGGGGCTCCAAACCCCCCCCCCACCCCTCAGAGTCCGTCCACTCAGGACTACGGGGTAAAATGGCCGCCGTAGTGAAACGATGATTTGAAAACGCTGAACCATAAAAGAGGGAAAATAAAGAAAGAGGAATACTGTGCGTACGAGCGTCCCCTCCTGCAGGCGGCCAACCAGAAACCATTACATTCCAACACAGAGCCACCTGACTGGCCTGCTCGTCGCCCCCGGTGACAGCCAATCAGCTCGCTTGAGAGGCTGCGGCCCCAGACAGACAAAGAGAAAGAATCGGATTATCAATAAATAATTCTGACATGGTTCTTTCTCTGTTATCCCCCCGCCGCCCCTTGGCTCGCGTTATCGTGAGCGACGCTCCCTCCCTCCCCCTCCCTCCCTCCCCCCTCCTCCCTCCCCCCTCCCCCCCCTCCCTTCCCTTTTGATTAACCTGTCAGTCAGACGAGGAGCAGTCCTCTGCGTCGGCCTCTAATCCGGCCGGTCTGACGGCCTGCCCTGGCCCCGGCCCCGCCACCAGATGGCCACTTTGTCTCTGATAGGGGGGGGAACCTGGACGGGGGCTGGAGGTGGGTGGAGGAGGGTGGAGGTGGGTGGAGGAGGCGAGGCGCTGGTCCTGGCACCAGCCTCTCACCCTCATATCCCATAATGCTGGCAGCGCCCACGCATTCTCTCTCTCTATTGCCTCTCTGAGTCCCCCCCCCCCCCCCCCCCCCCACCACGCGTTGTTTTATAGGGGAGGGGTCGTAGCGCAGGTCGAGCCCTCTCCCCTCACCGCCGCCCGCCGACGGAGCGCCCCGGGTGGGCTACCGGAGGAGAGAGTGCTGTGTGCGTGTGTGTGTGTGTGTGTGTGTGTGTGTGTGTGTGTGTGTGTGTGTGTGTGTGTGTGTGTGTGTGTGTGTGTGTGTGTGTGGAGGTGGTATATAATTGGAGGTTGGCAGAGCAACCATGCAGGCTGCTGGGGGGGGGGGGGGGATTAGGGCTGCTGGGGGCCTCAGTTGGCTGCACCCTAACGCCGTGCTGAGCCAATCAGAATACTGGCCTCGTTAACCAGGAAGAAGAAGGATCATGGGTGGATACGTGTGTGTGTGTGTGTGTGTGTGTGTGTGTGTCTCTGTGTGTGTGTGTGTGTGTGTGTGTGTGTGTGTGTGTGTGTGTGTGTGTGTGTGTGTGTGTGTGTGTGTGTGTGTGTGTGTGTGTGTGTGTGTGTCTGAATGGTAAGAGTGTCTCCAGTGTCCCATATGGATTAGTTTGAGTAGGGGTGTGCGTCATGATTCAGCATGTGAGTGTATGTGTGTGCATGTGTTCGTGTATGTTTTCGGACAAACACTGTGTCTGTGTGTGTCCAGTGCCCGTCATAGATTTGTTTGTGTAAGCTGCGTGTCCAGATTCTGAATGTGTGTGTGTGTGTGTGTGTGTGTGTGTGTGTGTGTGTGTGTGTGTGTGTGTGTGTGTGTGTGTGTGTGTGTGTGTGTGTGTGTGTGTGTGTGTGCACAAAAAGACAAAGGGTGTGTGTGTGCGTAACTAAGCATATTTAGTGGCCGGTTTGTGCGAGTGTATATCTGCGTATGTGTGCACGTCTAACTGTGTGTGGGCGTGCATGTGTGTGCATGTGGGCATGTGCATGTATGTGTATGTAAGCGTGCAAGTGTGCATGCATGTGCATGTGCGTGTAGGAGTGCATGTGTGTAGATGTGCATGCACCTGTGTGTATGTGCGTGCATGTGCATGCATACGTGCATGTGTGTAAATGTGTGTGCATGTGTGTGTATGTGCGTGCATGTGCGTACATGTGCATGCAGGTGTGTGTGTGTGCATGTACGTGTGCATGTGTGTGTGTGTGCGGGGGGGCTGCAGCTTGCAACAGCGGGGGCTGCAGTCTTCCTCCAAAGCGATTTGTCGGAGCCAAAAGGTTCCCTTGTCCTTCACAGCTGAGTGTGCATGTGCCTCCATTAGCACTGGGCACAGACCAGCAGGCAGAGCCCAGAGAGGGAGGGATGGGGACACCGAACAGGAAGAGGAGCCTAGAGAACAGGAAGGAGAGCCCAGAGAACAGGAAGGAGAGGGCACAGACCAGCAGGCAGAGCCCAGAGAGGGAGGGATGGGGACACCGAACAGGAAGAGGAGCCTAGAGAACAGGAAGGAGAGCCCAGAGAACAGGAAGGAGAGGGCACAGACCAGCAGGCAGAGCCCAGAGAGGGAGGGATGGGGACACCGAACAGGAAGGAGAGCCCAGAGAACAGGAAGGAGAGCCCAGAGAACAGGAAGGAGAGGGGCAGCATGATCAACCAATCTACCGGTTCATCATTAACCATTGATCTAATTAACCAATTTACCTAATAACCAAATCATCAATCAAGCCATGAATCAACAAGCATCCATCCATTCATCCGTCTGCCCAGCCGTCCATCCATTCCTCCATCTTCCCTCCAGGACCCCACTGGTCCCAGAGCTTCACTGGTGCAGGACCACAGAGCCATCCCACAGGGGGCGTTCCACACCCAACAGGTCAACCACGGCCATGAGCAAGGCAGCACAAAGCCAAGGAACCAACCCGCGGCTGCTGATCTACCAGCACCGCCTCCACTCTGTCTCTCTGCCTCGCTCTGTCTCTCTCCCTCGCTCTGTTTGAAAAGTTCAACGTGAGAGAAAGTGAGTGGAGCCATAAAATCAATTCAGCTCAAAGATAAAAGAAGAGATCCACACACACACACACACTCTCTCTGGGGTGTTGAAAGGATGAAGTGTGTCAGTTTGTCCCTACTTGGATCATGTGTTATTTATCACAGAGGTGTGTGTGTGTGTGTGTGTGTGTGTGTGTGTGTGTGTGTGTGTGTGTGTGTGTGTGTGTGTGTGTGTGTGTGTGTGTGTGTGTGTGTGTGTGTGTGTCAGCGGGGCACTAGGTTTGAAGCCCTCTCAGACTGAGACTCGACTCTTTAATAACCTAATCAATACACTGATCAATACTTTGCCATGCAGGCCTTTTCTTTGAACATCACTTGGTGCTGTTAATATATTCTGAAGACATAATGCAGCTTATCAGACCCTTTCCATAGCGAGTCAATAATAATAATAAAATATTAATGATGTTATCCATGCTGTCACAGCCACCAGAGCGTGGCAAAGTGTCTGATCTGAATAATCAGCCGTTGTTTTCCCTCCTCATAACAACACAGGTTAAGCCAGGAAGTGACATCATTAACCAACAAAGTGAACGAGAAAGATATGAAGCCATGTAGCATCTAATTAGCAGAGCGACCTCGCCGCTAAGCCGCCCAATCGCAATGAAGCATCTGACACGTTGACACACCGGCTCTTCAGCTGATTGGTCAATGCGTAGTTTGTGTGTGTGTGTGTATGTATGTGTAGGTATGTATGCATGTGTGGTGTTTGTGTCTGCGTCTGCGTATATGTGTGTGTCTGTGTGTGGTAAGCGTGCGTCTGGTGTCTCTGTCACTGAGGGCAGTAATATCAGGTTGGGTTCTACTGAATGCAGAGACAGCCTAGTCATCAGCAGGCTGACTGGGTCATTTGAAGCGTCTCTCTGCGTCGCCAGGCAGGTACTGTTGGTCCTCAATTATTATCTCTTTGGCAATAATAACACGTGTGCTCTCTCTCTGTCTGTCTCTCTCTCCCTCCCTCCAACCCTCTCTCTCCCTCCCTCCCTCCCGCCCTCACTCCTTCCCTCCCTCCCTCTCTCTCTCCCTCCCTCCCTCCCTCCCTCTACTAACCACTCAAAAGAGTCCTACGAAGCACTGGGTAAGGTAGGAATGGGAGCGAAGGCATTATGAGGTCCCTGTTTGTATTTGGGTAAAGTTATACACGGTACGGTGAGTGCTGCTAGTTAGTAGTTCTTTCTTCTTGTTAAAGCAGCACTCTAATGTTGATCCTTCTTCTCCCGTCTACGTCCGTCTAACAGCCTCTGTCGCCCCTCGCCGGGGGCCAACGTTCCCGTCGGGAACTCCATGTTCCAGAACTAGGACTGCAGACGGCGTGGAAGAGGGACCCGTGTTGTCATGGCGACGGGGCCCTGATGGACTGTTCAGTAGCTAGCAATTAGGACGTCTTCGACGGGGGATTCAAACTCAAACGTCCTCACCCCCCTCTCCCAAACGTACGCTCTGGAACCTGGCCATCGCTGTGGGTTCAGGCATTACGCTTCCCTCGCTTCTCCTCCCTCGCTTCTCCTCCCGTCTCTCCTCCTGTCTCTCCCCCTGTCTCCCCTCCTGCCTCTCCTCCTGTCTCCCCCCCTGTCTCCCCCTGTCTCCCCTCCTGCCTCTCCTCCTGTCTCCCCCCCCGTCTCTCCCCTTGTCTCTCCCCTGTCTCTCCTGGTGCCTCTCCTCCTGTCTCCCCCCCTGTCTCTCCCCCTGTCTCTCCCCCTGTCTCCCCTCCTGCCTCTCCTCCTGTCTCCCCCCCTGTCTCTCCCCCTGTCTCCCCTCCTGCCTCTCCTCCTGTCTCTCCCCCTGTCTCTCCCCCTGTCTCCCCTCCTGCCTCTCCTCCTGCCTCCCCCCCTGTCTCTCCCCCTGTCTCTCCCCCTGTCTCCCCTCCTGCCTCTCCTCCTGTCTCTCCCCCTGTCTCTCCTGGTGCCTCTCCTTCCTACAGACCACTGCTGCCTCCGCACTGGTTGGCTCTCCTCCTGTCTCCCCCCCTGTCTCTCCCCTTGTCTCTCCCCCTGTCTCTCCCCCTGTCTCTCCTTCCTACAGAGCGCTGCTGCCTCCGCACTGGTTGGCTCTCCTCCTGTCTCCCCCCCTGTCTCTCCCCTTGTCTCTCCCCCTGTCTCTCCTTCCTACAGACCGCTGCTGCCTCCGCACTGGTTGGCTCTCCTCCTCTTATCGACGGCAGAGTGCTGTGGTTTAATATCACAGTGAGAGAGAGAGGTACAATTACAAGAAAGGGACAGAAAAAAACCAATTGCAAAGCATTAGTGCGGTGAGGATGGGCTGTTAGAGGGCGGGGGCGGGGGCGGGGTGAGGGAGGGCGGGGGCGGGGTGAGGGAGAGCGGGGGTGAGGATGGGCTGTTAGAGGGCGGGGGCGGGGTGAGGGAGAGCGGGGGGAGAGGGCGGGAGCAGCCCATATTAGGGCTGCGTGCGTACACTTTTTACCCACGGTGCTCTGGGGTCAAACTGAGAGGGAAGAGGGGAGGGAGGGAGATAAGGAGAGGGACGAGGGAGGCAGGGCAGGAAGAGGTGACGACAGGGCAGGAAGGGGCAATGACGGAGAGAGAGGGCGAGGAGAAGCAAGGGGGAAGGAAGAGGAAGAATGAGGATGGGAGGAAGAGGATGAGGAAGAGAGGATGGATGGGGATGAGGAAGGGAAAAGAACGGTGATGAAGATGAAGAGGAGGAGGGAGGGAGGAAGGATGGGTGAACAAGGTCATGTGACAGGCCCTTACAGAGAATAAAAAATGAAAAGGCTGAAAACCCATTTTCAGGCTCCATTTTGTCTTTTTCTTGCTTGAGAAAAGAATGGAGAAATAATTAGCTTCATCACTCACCCAGTGACTGGAAAA
>NW_026613461.1:1116700-1175380 GCF_026213295.1 Gadus chalcogrammus | reverse complement strand
TACTATATTTGGAAGTGGAATACATTAGTTTTGAGCAAAATCAACAATATAAGGTCAAAGACACATTGTTGGTCAAAAAGTGATTCTAGCGCTCTGAAAAGCATTTGGCACGCATAAAAACAAGAAATGTTGATTTTCTGTTCATTTCAGAAAACATGTCGAAAACACATTGTTGGTCAAAAAGTGATTCTAGCGCTCTGAAAAGAATTGTGCAGGTATAAAAACAAGAAATGTTGGTATCTCTGTCAATTTCAATGCAAACGTGTTACAAAGCTTACCAAAGGGTTATTGGGCCATACTCCACTATTTGGAAGTGGAATATATTAGTTTTGAGCAAAATCAACAATGTAAGGTCAAAAACACGTTGTTGGTCGAAAAGTGATTCTAGCGCTCTGAAAAGCATTTGGAACGCATAAAAACAAGAAATGTTGATTTTTCTGTTCATTTCAGAAGACAAGTCGAAAACACATTGTTGGTCAAAAAGTGATTCTAGCGCTCTGAAAAGCATTTTGCAAGCGTAAAAACCAAAAATGTTGATATCTGTCAATTTCAATGCAAACGTGTTATAAAGCTTACCAAAGGGTTATAGGGCCATACTCCACTATTTGGAAGTGGAATACATTAGTTTTGAGCAAAATCAACAATATAAGGTCAAAGACACATTGTTGGTCAAAAAGTGATTCTAGCGCTCTGAAAAACATTTGGCACGCATAAAAACAAGAAATGTTGATATTTCTGTTCGTTTCAGAAAAACAAGTCAAAAACACATTGTTGGTCAAAAAGTGATTCTAAGCGCTCTGAAAAGAATTTTGCCGGCATAAAAATAATAAATGTTGGTATCTCTGTCAATTTCAATGCAAACGTGTTACTAAGCTGACCAAAGGGTTGAAGGGCCAAACTCCACCATTTGGAAGTGATCAAAAAGTGATTCTAACGCTCTGAAAAGCATTTTGCGCTCATAAACAAGAAATGTTGATATCTCTGTCAATTTCAATGCAAACGTGTTACTAAGCTCACCACAGGGTTATAGGGCCATTACTCCACCATTTGGAAGTAGTTTTGAGCAAAATCAACAATGTAAGGTCAAAAACACATTGTTGGCCAAAAAGTGATTCTAGCGCTCTGAAAAGCATTTTGCGCTCATAAAAATAAGACATGTTGATATCTCTGTCAATTTCAATGCATTGGAAGTGATCAAAAAGTGATTCTAACGCTCTGAAAAGCATTTTGCGCTCATAAACAAGAAATGTTGATATCGCTGTCAATTTCAATGCAAACGTGTTACTAAGCTCACCGTAGCGTTATAGGGCCAACTCCACCATTTGGAAGTGATCAAAAAGTGATTCTAACGCTCTGAAAAGCATTTTGCGCTCATAAACAAGAAATGTTGATATCTCTGTCAATTTCAATGCAAACGTGTTACTAAGCTCACCGTAGCGTTATAGGGCCATTACTCCACCATTTGGAAGTAGTTTTCAGCAAAATCAACAATGTAAGGTCAAAAACACATTGTTGGCCAAAAAGTGATTCTAGCGCTCTGAAAAGCATTTTGCGCTCATAAAAATAAGACATGTTGATATCTCTGTCAATTTCAATGCATTGGAAGTGATCAAAAAGTGATTCTAACGCTCTGAAAAGCATTTTGCGCTCATAAACAAGAAATGTTGGTATCTCTGTCAATTTCAATGCAAACGTGTTACAAAGCTTACCAAAGGGTTATTGGGCCATACTCCACTATTTGGAAGTGGAATATATTAGTTTTGAGCAAAATCAACAATGTAAGGTCAAAAACACGTTGTTGGTCGAAAAGTGATTCTAGCGCTCTGAAAAGCATTTGGAACGCATAAAAACAAGAAATGTTGATTTTTCTGTTCATTTCAGAAGACAAGTCGAAAACACATTGTTGGTCAAAAAGTGATTCTAGCGCTCTGAAAAGCATTTTGCAAGCGTAAAAACCAAAAATGTTGATATCTGTCAATTTCAATGCAAACGTGTTATAAAGCTTACCAAAGGGTTATAGGGCCATACTCCACTATTTGGAAGTGGAATACATTAGTTTTGAGCAAAATCAACAATATAAGGTCAAAGACACATTGTTGGTCAAAAAGTGATTCTAGCGCTCTGAAAAACATTTGGCACGCATAAAAACAAGAAATGTTGATATTTCTGTTCGTTTCAGAAAAACAAGTCAAAAACACATTGTTGGTCAAAAAGTGATTCTAAGCGCTCTGAAAAGAATTTTGCCGGCATAAAAATAATAAATGTTGGTATCTCTGTCAATTTCAATGCAAACGTGTTACTAAGCTTACCAAAGGGTAATAGGGCCATACTCCACCATTTGGAAGGGGAATACATTAGTTTTGAGCAAAATCAACAATATAAGGTCAAAGACACATTGTTGGTCAAAAAGTGATTCTAGCGCTCTGAAAAGCATTTTGCAGGTATAAAAACAAGAAATGTTGGTATCTCTGTCAATTTCAATGCAAACGTGTTACAAAGCTTACCAAAGGGTTATTGGGCCATACTCCACTATTTGGAAGTGGAATATATTAGTTTTGAGCAAAATCAACAATGTAAGGTCAAAAACACGTTGTTGGTCGAAAAGTGATTCTAGCGCTCTGAAAAGCATTTGGAACGCATAAAAACAAGAAATGTTGATTTTTCTGTTCATTTCAGAAGACAAGTCGAAAACACATTGTTGGTCAAAAAGTGATTCTAGCGCTCTGAAAAGCATTTTGCAAGCGTAAAAAACCAAAAATGTTGATATCTGTCAATTTCAATGCAAACGTGTTATAAAGCTTACCAAAGGGTTATAGGGCCATACTCCACTATTTGGAAGTGGAATACATTAGTTTTGAGCAAAATCAACAATATAAGGTCAAAGACACATTGTTGGTCAAAAAGTGATTCTAGCGCTCTGAAAAGCATTTGGCACGCATAAAAACAAGAAATGTTGATTTTTCTGTTCATTTCAGAAAACATGTCGAAAACACATTGTTGGTCAAAAAGTGATTCTAGCGCTCTGAAAAGAATTGTGCAGGTATAAAAACAAGAAATGTTGGTATCTCTGTCAATTTCAATGCAAACGTGTTACAAAGCTTACCAAAGGGTTATTGGGCCATACTCCACTATTTGGAAGTGGAATATATTAGTTTTGAGCAAAATCAACAATGTAAGGTCAAAAACACGTTGTTGGTCGAAAAGTGATTCTAGCGCTCTGAAAAGCATTTGGAACGCATAAAAACAAGAAATGTTGATTTTTCTGTTCATTTCAGAAGACAAGTCGAAAACACATTGTTGGTCAAAAAGTGATTCTAGCGCTCTGAAAAGCATTTTGCAAGCGTAAAAACCAAAAATGTTGATATCTGTCAATTTCAATGCAAACGTGTTATAAAGCTTACCAAAGGGTTATAGGGCCATACTCCACTATTTGGAAGTGGAATACATTAGTTTTGAGCAAAATCAACAATATAAGGTCAAAGACACATTGTTGGTCAAAAAGTGATTCTAGCGCTCTGAAAAACATTTGGCACGCATAAAAACAAGAAATGTTGATATTTCTGTTCGTTTCAGAAAAACAAGTCAAAAACACATTGTTGGTCAAAAAGTGATTCTAAGCGCTCTGAAAAGAATTTTGCCGGCATAAAAATAATAATTGTTGGTATCTCTGTCAATTTCAATGCAAACGTGTTACTAAGCTGACCAAAGGGTTGAAGGGCCAAACTCCACCATTTGGAAGTGATCAAAAAGTGATTCTAACGCTCTGAAAAGCATTTTGCGCTCATAAACAAGAAATGTTGATATCTCTGTCAATTTCAATGCAAACGTGTTACTAAGCTCACCACAGGGTTATAGGGCCATTACTCCACCATTTGGAAGTAGTTTTGAGCAAAATCAACAATGTAAGGTCAAAAACACATTGTTGGCCAAAAAGTGATTCTAGCGCTCTGAAAAGCATTTTGCGCTCATAAAAATAAGACATGTTGATATCTCTGTCAATTTCAATGCATTGGAAGTGATCAAAAAGTGATTCTAACGCTCTGAAAAGCATTTGCGCTCATAAACAAGAAATGTTGATATCGCTGTCAATTTCAATGCAAACGTGTTACTAAGCTCAAGGTAGCGTTATAGGGCCAACTCCACCATTTGGAAGTGATCAAAAAGTGATTCTAACGCTCTGAAAAGCATTTTGCGCTCATAAACAAGAAATGTTGATATCTCTGTCAATTTCAATGCAAACGTGTTACTAAGCTCACCACAGGGTTATAGGGCCATTACTCCACCATTTGGAAGTAGTTTTGAGCAAAATCAACAATATAAGGTCGAAAACACATTGTTGGCCAAAAAGTGATTCTAGCGCTCTGAAAAGCATATTGCTCTCATAAAAACAAGAAATGTTGATATCTCTGTCAATTTCAATGCAAACGTGTTACTAAGCTCACCGTAGCGTTATAGGGCCAACTCCACCATTTGGAAGTGATCAAAAAGTGATTCTAACGCTCTGAAAAGCATTTGCGCTCATAAACAAGAATGTTGATATCTCTGTCAATTTCAATGCAAACGTGTTACTAAGCTCACCGTAGCGTTATAGGGCCATTACTCCACCATTTGGAAGTAGTTTTCAGCAAAATCAACAATGTAAGGTCAAAAACACATTGTTGGCCAAAAAGTGATTCTAGCGCTCTGAAAAGCATTTTGCGCTCATAAAAATAAGACATGTTGATATCTCTGTCAATTTCAATGCATTGGAAGTGATCAAAAAGTGATTCTAACGCTCTGAAAAGCATTTTGCGCTCATAAACAAGAAATGTTGGTATCTCTGTCAATTTCAATGCAAACGTGTTACAAAGCTTACCAAAGGGTTATTGGGCCATACTCCACTATTTGGAAGTGGAATATATTAGTTTTGAGCAAAATCAACAATGTAAGGTCAAAAACACGTTGTTGGTCGAAAAGTGATTCTAGCGCTCTGAAAAGCATTTGGAACGCATAAAAACAAGAAATGTTGATTTTTCTGTTCATTTCAGAAGACAAGTCGAAAACACATTGTTGGTCAAAAGTGATTCTAGCGCTCTGAAAAGCATTTTGCAAGCGTAAAAACCAAAAATGTTGATATCTGTCAATTTCAATGCAAACGTGTTATAAAGCTTACCAAAGGGTTATAGGGCCATACTCCACTATTTGGAAGTGGAATACATTAGTTTTGAGCAAAATCAACAATATAAGGTCAAAGACACATTGTTGGTCCAAAAGTGATTCTAGCGCTCTGAAAAACATTTGGCACGCATAAAAACAAGAAATGTTGATATTTCTGTTCGTTTCAGAAAAACAAGTCAAAAACACATTGTTGGTCAAAAGGTGATTCTAAGCGCTCTGAAAAGAATTTGCCGGCATAAAAATAATAAATGTTGGTATCTCTGTCAATTTCAATGCAAACGTGTTACTAAGCTTACCAAAGGGTAATAGGGCCATACTCCACCATTTGGAAGGGGAATACATTAGTTTTGAGCAAAATCAACAATATAAGGTCAAAGACACATTGTTGGTCAAAAAGTGATTCTAGCGCTCTGAAAAACATTTGGCACGCATAAAAAACAAGAAATGTTGATTTTTCTGTTCATTTCAGAAAACAATGTCGAAAACACATTGTTGGTCAAAAAGTGATTCTAGCGCTCTGAAAAGAATTGTGAAGGTATAAAAACAAGAAATGTTGGTATCTCTGTCAATTTCAATGCAAACGTGTTACAAAGCTTACCAAAGGGTTATTGGGCCATACTCCACTATTTGGAAGTGGAATATATTAGTTTTGAGCAAAATCAACAATGTAAGGTCAAAAACACGTTGTTGGTCGAAAAGTGATTCTAGCGCTCTGAAAAGCATTTGGAACGCATAAAACAAGAAATGTTGATTTTTCTGTTCATTTCAGAAAACAAGTCGAAAACACATTGTTGGTCAAAAAGTGATTCTAAGCGCTCTGAAAAGCATTTGGCACGCATAAAAACAAGAAATGTTGATTTTTCTGTTCATTTCAGAAAACAAGTCGAAAACACATTGTTGGTCAAAAAGTGATTCTAGCGCTCTGAAAAGCATTTTGCATGCGTAAAAAACCAAAAATGTTGATATGTCATTTCAATGCAAACGTGTGACTAAGCTTACCAAAGGGTTATAGGGCCATACTCCACTATTTGGTAGTGGAATACATTAGTTTTGAGCAAAATCAACAATATAAGGTTAAAAACACATTGTTGGTCAAAAAGTGATTCTAGCGCTCTGAAAAGCATTTTGCCGGCATAAAAACAATAAATGTTGGTATCACTGTCAATTTCAATGCAAACATGTTACTAAGCTTACCAAAGGGTAATGTATTCCCCTTCCACCATTTGGAAGGGGAATACATTAGTTTTGAGCAAAATCAACAATGTAAGGTCAAAAACACATTGTTGGCCAAAAAGTGATTCTAGCGCTCTGAAAAGCATTTTGCGCTCATAAAAATAAGACATGTTGATATCTCTGTCAATTTCAATGCAAACGCGTTACTAAGCTCACCACAGGGTTATAGGGCCATTACTCCACCATTTGGAAGTAGTTTTGAGCAAAATCAACAATGTAAGGTCAAAAACACATTGTTGGCCAAAAAGTGATTCTAGCGCTCTGAAAAGCATTTTGCGCTCATAAAAATAAGACATGTTGATATCTCTGTCAATTTCAATGCAAACGTGTTACTAAGCTGACCAAAGGGTTGAAGGGCCAAACTCCACCATTTGGAAGTGATCAAAAAGTGATTCTAACGCTCTGAAAAGCATTTTGCGCTCATAAACAAGAAATGTTGATATCTCTGTCAATTTCAATGCAAACGTGTTACTAAGCTCACCACAGGGTTATAGGGCCATTACTCCACCATTTGGAAGTAGTTTTGAGCAAAATCAACAATATAAGGTCGAAAACACATTGTTGGCCAAAAAGTGATTCTAGCGCTCTGAAAAGCATATTGCTCTCATAAAAACAAGAAATGTTGATATCTCTGTCAATTTCAATGCAAACGTGTTACTAAGCTCACCACAGAGTTATAGGGCCATTACTCCACCATTTGGAAGTAGTTTTGAGCAAAATCAACAATGTAAGGTCAAAAACACATTGTTGGCCAAAAAGTGATTCTATCGCTCTGAAAAGCATTTTGCGCTCATAAAAATAAGACATGTTGATATCTCTGTCAATTTCAATGCAAACGTGTTACTAAGCTGACCAAAGGGTTGAAGGGCCAAACTCCACGATTTGGAAGTGATCAAAAAGTGATTCTAACGCTCTGAAAAGCATTTTGCGCTCATAAACAAGAAATGTTGATATCTCTGTCAATTTCAATGCAAACGTGTTACTAAGCTCACCACAGGGTTATAGGGCCATTACTCCACCATTTGGAAGCAGTTTTGAGCAAAATCAACAATGTGAATGTAGCAGGATAGAGGTGCTATCCATGTTAGTCACGGTTAAGTACCACTAGTGGCCGTCATGATGTGGGCGGTATAAAAGCAGCCATCCTCCACCTGCCTCTTTCTTTTTGCGCTCCTGTCACTTGCGCGTCACTTCCGGGCCAAAAGGTAGTCTGGTCCGATAGGGCGACTATTTGTTGCTGCTTCAGGGTTTTCGTGCGAGCTATGGTGTAAGTTCTTGTAAGCAAGTTATTTTAAGTATTCTTTCGTGGCAATGTAGTTGATGCTGTCTGATGGCTAACGCTAGTGTGTTCTCAGGTAAACGCTGATGACGGCCGGAGTCCTCTCTCACTCCCTCCTCCTGTGTGAACGCGAGTGTGTGTGTGTGTGTGTGTGTGTGTGTGTATGCCAGTGTTTGGTCGTAAACAGGTATGTGTTAGCATAGCAAACAACTGTAGCATTTCTGTTTTATGTAGCCACACTAACATCATGTTTGGTCGTAAACAGGACCAACTGCAATCAGCTCATTGGGGCTGCTGCTGCTTTGCCAGGCTGATCTTGCCTTCCCACGCTACTCTGCTTCGCTGCTGCTTTGCCAGGCTGATCTTGCCTTCCCACGCTACTCTGCTTCGCTGCTGCTTTGCTAGGCTGATCTTGCCTTTCCACGCTACTCTGCTTCGCTGCTGCATTGCTGGCTGATATTGCCTTTCCACGCTACTCCGCTTCACTGCTGCTGCACGCCGTGTTGTTTACTTCACGTGCTTTGCTCCGGCTGGCACCTCGTGCCTACTGCCGCCTGTCGCTGCGGCGCACCCCCCCCGAGGTAGTTCTACCAAGGGTGTTCATCCAGTGTGCCTTTTAACCGGGGTTTCCCCCCATCCGTGTGTGCATGAGTGTTGATGTGTGTTCTAATTATTTGAATGATTTGTTTTCTTTTGGTTTGATTACTTATCTAGTTCTGCGTTTATCTCAACTATTTTGTGTGTATTGTTTTTCTTTTGGTTTGATTACTTATTTAGTTCTGCGTTTATCTCAACTATTTTGTGTGTATTGTTTGTTTTCTTTTGATTTGATTACTTATTTAGTTTTGCGTTTATCTCAACTATTTTGTGTGTATTGTTTGTTTTCTTTTGATTTGATTACTTATTTAGTTTTTGCGTTATCTCAACTATTTTGTGTGTATTGTTTGTTTCGTTTGGTTGCATGGTGAAGATTTGCATTGAAAAGGAAAGAAGTTATTTAATAAATTGTATTTTTCTATAACATTTGAACTACGTCTCATGCCTTCTAAACGAGTGGACTTACCTGTGTGCTTTGCACTTTACATCAATTCCCTGAGGTGAAATTCCCAGGGTGGCGTTGTCGGTTCCTTTTTCTTATTTCTTAGTTAGATCTTTTAGTTTATTTTCCTTTCGCCCACCACCTTGCCACACTTGGCGTTGTCGGCAGGATCACTTTTTTTTCGAACGGCTGAGACGTGTGTTCCTTTGTATACATATTTGTTTGATTTTCTTTTATTTTATTTTTTTGTGTTGCTCGCTGTATTTGGTGCGATCTAAATTTTGTTTTTGTGCGTGCAGATTGGGGCGATCAGAGACAAAGCAGCAGTGGCCCCTCGTGGATCTTCGTGAGGGAGTTCTCCCTCACTATAGGTTTGACTTTCGTGGTGCTTTTGCATCATCGTAGCTACTAGTAGTGTAGTGAGTTTGTAGTAATCATGGAGGAGGAAACTCAGGAACTTAGAGAGCTGATTGCACAGTTAAAAGCAGATAATGAGCGGTTGCGACAGGGACAGGCTGGCTCAAGTGCTCTACCGTCTATCTCTTCAGCAGTACCTGCTGCCTCTCCTACTTCTGTTCCCTCTGTAGCAGAGAGACAAATTTTTGTGCCTAGAGATAGGAAGTGTACCATCTTTAGGGGAAGGACAGGCATAGGATTGAGTGAGTGGGTGGAGGAGGTGCAGGCGAGTGTGAGGGCTCGACATCTGTCCCGGTCTGACCAGGCGTTTTTTTGTTCGACCACCTAGAGGGAGAGGCCAAGGAGGAGATAAAGTATCGCTCTGCCTCTGAGAGAGAGGACCCCGCTAGAATACTTGCCATTTTAGACGAGCTGTATGGGTGCTCAGAGTCGTATGTTGCAGTGCAGCAAGCTTTCTTTTCCAGAGGTCAACAAGAAGGAGAAAAGCTTCAGGAGTTCTCCCTCGCGTTGATGAGCCTCATGGGGAAAGTGAAGCGGTGCGCCCCCGCTGACATGCCACACGCCGGGGCCCTTCTGAGAGATCAATTTGTTGAGCACATCTTGAATAGTTCCTTGCGACGCGAGTTGAAGCAGTTGGTGCGTCGCCAAACCTGATAGCACCTTGCTTGAGGTGAGGGCCGAGGCGATTCGATGGGAGCGTGAGGGTTTGCCTGGTGGTGTGAGAGGTCGCAGCCACTCGGTCCCCTTAGTGTATGGTGTCCAGTATGGTGTTCATGGTGCCCCCCAGGCTATTGCCCCACCTACCGCGGTGTCTGAGATGAGCGAGATGAGGGAGATGTTGAAGCGTCAACAAGAGCAGCTTGATCAGCTTGTAGGAAGCATTGCTCAGCTACAAAACTCCAACCAGTACCGTCGTCCACCACGGCCTGGGCCTCTAATATGCAGGCGTTGTAACCAGCCGGGACACTATGCAAATGAGTGTGATGGCGAGCGCGTTCCCTCTCGTTCACAGTTTCCCTCACGACCCCCCTTGAATGCTGATCGACAATCTCGCCCTCATTCCATGTCGGAAAACTAGTGCCCATCGAACTGCAGAGCCACAGTTCGGGTGGGGCCGCCACTGGCTCTCAAGCTGTTTCACATAACATGGATGCGTCTGGATTGATTTCGTCTTGCCCCCATTTGGATGTCGATATGGGCGGCATGAAGGTCCCTTGTCTGGTGGACACCGGCTCCATGGTGTCTACCATTTCTGAGAGCTTCTTTCGCCAACATCTTGAACCTTGGGGCCAGGAGCGCCTCCGTTCTTGTCATTGGTTGGAGCTCAGAGCTGCCAACGGTCCTGACTATTCCTTACCTCGGATATTTGGAACTTGACGTGAAACTTTGTGGCAAATTGATGCCGCAATGCGGTGTTTTGGTGGTTAGGGACCCGCCTGGTGGCATGCCTTCTCGAGTGCCTGGTATCCTGGGGATGAACGTGATTCGTAAGTGCTACCATGACCTTTTTGGCCAACATGGTGTAGCGTTGTTCTCCCAGGTCTGCATCTCTGAAGCCCCCAAGCCAGTTGTGCAGGCACTGCAACAGTGTCATCATGCAAGTGTCCTATCTCCCTCAGACACTCCAGGGGCGGTGAAGGTCAGGGGTAAGAGGAGCTGGCAGATTCCGGGTGGTGTTATGAGAATGGTGGCCGCCACATGTTCTGAGCAGTACTCAGGTTCTACGGTACTTTTGAGCCTTTGGATGCTGGTTTGCCTGCGGGGTTGCTGGCTTCCCCTTCTTTAGTTTGCGTTATAAGGGGTACAGCCTATATACCTGTTATTAATGTTGGCTGCAACGATGTTATGTTGTACCCCCGCACTGTTGTTGGCACACTGGACTTCGTGAACGTGGTCAGCCTTCCTGCAGGAGTCACCGAGGTGCCATCAAATGTGGCCACTGTGTCTTCCCAGACAGCTTCACCCAGTGTGCAGCAACAGGTGGACGATGTGGATGTGTCGCCATTGTCGGTTGGTGAACAGGGTCAGGTGAGGTCACTACTTGGACATTACGCTTCAGTTTTCTCCACCAGTGACACTGATCTGGGTTGTACTAACCTCATCTCCCACGACATTCCTTTGATTGATGATACTCCAGTGGCGCAGCGTTATAGGCGCATTCCACCCTCAGAGTATGAGGTGGTGAAGGAACACATCAATCAACTGCTCTCATCTCAAGTAATTCAGGAGAGTAGCAGCCCCTACGCGTCCCCGATTGTGTTGGTACGGAAAAAGGGTGGCAAACTACGCATGTGCGTTGATTACCGGCAGCTTAATCGTAAGACCCGCAGAGACGCCTTCCCTCTACCACGCATAGAAGAGTCTTTGGACGCATTGTCCGGTGCTTGCTGGTTTTCAACCCTGGACTTGACCAGTGGCTGTCACCAGGTGCCAGTCACTGAGACCGACCGGCCAAAGACCGCGTTTTGTACACCTTTCGGTTTATTTGAGTGGAACAGAATGCCTTTTGGGCTCTGTAATGCGCCCAGCACTTTCCAAAGGTTGATGCAACGCATCTTTGGTGACCAGCAGTGTCAGTCTTTATTGTTATATCTTGATGATATTGTTGTGTTCTCCTCCACTATTGAACAGCATCTGGAGCGACTCAAAGTGGTGCTGGAGCGGCTTCAATGCGAGGGGCTTAAAGCCAAGCTCAGCAAGTGCTCGTTCTTTCGTAAAGAGGTGCACTACTTGGGCCATGTGATATCGGCTGATGGTGTCTCCACAGATCCGGCCAAGATTGAAGTGGTTGCTAATTGGCCGTTTCCCGCTACTGCCTCGGAGCTTCGTTCTTTCCTTGGTTTCGCCAGTTATTACCGGCGGTTTGTGGAGGGATTCGCTAAACTGGCAGCTCCTCTGCATAGGGATGTGGCTGAGTGTGGTGGCACCAAGAAGCCTGACCAGCGGTTTTCCAGGTGTTGGACTGAAGAGTGTAACAAGAACTTTGAAACACTGAAAGCGAAGCTCACCACTGCGCCCGTGTTGGCTTATGCAGACTTCACCCTTCCATTCATTCTGGAGGTCGATGCAAGCTATGGTGGCTTGGGCGCAGTCCTCTCTCAGACTCAGGCGGGCAAGGTGAGGCCGATAGCCTATGCTAGCAGGGGCCTGCGACCTACAGAGAGGAACATGGCGAACTATAGCTCTATGAAACTCGAGTTCTTGGCCCTTAAGTGGGCCATGACAGAGAAGTTCAGAGAGTACTTGTTGGGAAATAGATGTGTTGTGTATACTGATAACAACCCCCTCAGTCATTTGTCTTCTGCTAAGCTGGCTGCTACTGAGCAGAGGTGGGCAGCCCAGCTAGCCTCTTTCGATTTCGAAATCAAGTATCGATCAGGGAAGAGCAACACCAATGCCGATGCTCTCTCTCGTCAGCACCCATCTGGTCCCCAGGATGTAGAGGCGATGCTTTCCAGGGACAGCCATACCGAAGGCTTTGCAGCAAGCGTTGGGTTTGGGAAAGGCAGAGGCCACCCAAGCTACCATCACAGCCATGCCACAGCTTACTCCGCCTGAACTTCGTCTCGCTCAACAGACTGACCCTGTGATACAGGAACTGTTGGTGTTTTGGAGGAGGAAGCAGCGTCCTAGTAGTGAGGAGCGGGCACAGCTCTCCCAAGCTACGCTAGTGTTGCTGCGGCAGTGGGATCGCCTGCTTGAGAGGGATGATGTCCTGTACCGAAAAGTGTTCCGACCTGATGGTGCTGAAGCCATGTACCAGCTGTTGTTACCCAATGTACTGAGAGACGAGGTCCTGACCCAAGTGCACCAAGAGCATGGTCACCAGGGGGTGGAGCGAACACTGGCGCTTCTCCGGTCTCGATGCTACTGGCCTGCTATGTCCTCCGATGTAGCCCGTTGGTGTCAGCAATGTGAGAGGTGTCAAGTGGCCAAGGATGTTCACCCAAGGGTGCACGGAGTCATGGGACATCTCTTGGCTTCCCGCCCCAACGAAATCCTTGCCATCGACTACACTACTCTAGAGCCGGCCCAGAATGGTCTAGAGAGCGTTTTGGTCCTTACTGATGTTTTTAGTAAGTACACCATGGCTATCCCTACTCGGGACCAGCGCGCAACCACTGTAGCAAGGGTTTTGGTGTCAGAGTGGTTTTATAAGTTTGGTGTCCCCGCTCGTTTGCATTCTGACCAGGGCCGTAACTTCGAAAGCTCGCTCATTCAACAATTGTGTAACTTGTATGGTATCGTAAAATCACGTACTACCCCGTACCACCCCGAAGGAAATGGTCAATGCGAGCGGTTTAACCGGACACTCCACAACCTGCTGCGTACTCTGCCAGTGTCTCGTAAAAGGGATTGGCATACGTGTCTTCCTCACGTCCTTTATTGTTACAACACGACTCCCCACCAATCAACGGGAGAATCTCCCTTTGCCTTGATGTTCGGGCAGGAACCAAGGCTACCACTCGATTTCTTGTTGGGTAGGGTCGAGGGCCCGGTCGGGGGGTCCATCCATGAGTGGGTGCAAGAGCATCAAGCCCGCTTGGAGGTGGCCTTTGAAGGCGCAAGGGAGCGCTTGAAACATGCTGCCGCTCGGCGAAGGCGAGTCCATGATCAGCATGTAATAGATTTGCCTTTGCAGGAAGGGCAGTTGGTGTACTTGCGCGACTTCAGGGCCAGGGGGCCCCAGAAGACCCGAGATCGGTGGAGCTCGATGAAGTATCGAGTGTTGAGGATGCCTAGAGAGGGTGGCTCAGTGTATACTATTGCGCCAGTAGACGATGAGACAAAGGGCAGACAGGTCCACCGCACTATGCTGAAGGCGGTCGTAGGGGTGGACTCACCTCGTCCTGCCTCTTCCCACAACTCGTCACCCAGGGACGAACCATCTCCAGAAGAGGAGCCTCCATTTGAGTATGATTTGTTAGTCCTTGACCAACGACCTTTTGTGGCAAATTCTGCCATACCATCCGCCGGACCAATTATGTCCCAAGGGCCTTCATCAATTCCAAACCCGGGGGCATCCTCATGTTCTCCTTTGGTCACTTGCCCTGATTCAGCAACATGGGTCCACGCCGGACCCCACGTCAAACGGCTGGTCAGCACCCGAATGTGCATCGTCTTCCGCGGCCTGCTGGAGAGGCGCAAGTGGCCAACCCTTCTGCTTCTGTGTCCAACTCAGTGTCTGCCTTGTTTAGACCCTGGAGTTAGCTTGTTGTGTTGATCGTCGGGACGACGATCCAAGAAGGTGGGGTAGAATGTAGCAGGACGTGCTATCCATGTTAGTCACGGTTAAGTACCACTAGTGGCCGTCATGATGTGGGCGGTATAAAAGCAGCCATCCTCCACCTGCCTCTTTCTTTTTGCGCTCCTGTCACTTGCGCGTCACTTCCGGGCCAAAAGGTAGTCTGGTCCGATAGGGCGACTATTTGTTGCTGCTTCAGGGTTTTCGTGCGAGCTATGGTGTAAGTTCTTGTAAGCAAGTTATTTTAAGTATTCTTTCGTGGCAATGTAGTTGATGCTGTCTGATGGCTAACGCTAGTGTGTTCTCAGGTAAACGCTGATGACGGCCGGAGTCCTCTCTCACTCCCTCCTCCTGTGTGAACGCGAGTGTGTGTGTGTGTGTGTGTGTGTGTGTGTGTGTGTGTATGCCAGTGTTTGGTCGTAAACAGGTATGTGTTAGCATAGCAAACAACTGTAGCATTTCTGTTTTATGTAGCCACACTAACATCATGTTTGGTCGTAAACAGGACCAACTGCAATCAGCTCATTGGGGCTGCTGCTGCTTTGCCAGGCTGATCTTGCCTTCCCACGCTACTCTGCTTCGCTGCTGCTTTGCCAGGCTGATCTTGCCTTCCCACGCTACTCTGCTTTGCTGCTGCTTTGCTAGGCTGATATTGCCTTTCCACGCTACTCCGCTTCACTGCTGCTGCACGCCGTGTTGTTTACTTCACGTGCTTTGCTCCGGCTGGCACCTCGTGCCTACTGCCGCCTGTCGCTGCGGCGCACCCCCGAGGTAGTTCTACCAAGGGTGTTCATCCAGTGTGCCTTTTAACCGGGGTTTCCCCCCATCCGTGTGTGCATGAGTGTGTGTTCTAATCATTTGAATGATTTGTTTTCTTTTGGTTTGATTACTTATCTAGTTCTGCGTTTATCTCAACTATTTTGTGTGTATTGTTTGTTTTCTTTTGATTTGATTACTTATTTAGTTTTGCGTTTATCTCAACTATTTTGTGTGTATTGTTTGTTTTCGTTGGTTGCATGGTGAAGATTTTGCATTGAAAAGGAAAGAAGTTATTTAATAAATTGTATTTTTCTATAACATTTGAACTACGTCTCATGCCTTCTAAACGAGTGGACTTACCTGTGTGCTTTGCACCTTACATCAATTCCCTGAGGTGAAATTCCCAGGGTGGCGTTGTCGGTTCCTTTTTCTTATTTCTTAGTTGGATCTTTTAGTTTATTTTCCTTTCGCCCACCACCTTGCCACACGGCGTTGTCGGCAGGATCACTTTTTTTTCGAACGGCTGAGACGTGTGATCAAAAAGTGATTCTAACGCTCTGAAAAGCATTTTGCGCTCATAAACAAGAAATGTTGATATCTCTGTCAATTTCAATGCAAACGTGTTACTAAGCTCACCGTAGCGTTATAGGGCCAACTCCACCATTTGGAAGTGATCAAAAAGTGATTCTAACGCTCTGAAAAGCATTTTGCGCTCATAAACAAGAAATGTTGATATCCCTGTCAATTTCAATGCAAACGTGTTACTAAGCTCACCACAGGGTTATAGGGCCATTACTCCACCATTTGGAAGTAGTTTTGAGCAAAATCAACAATGTAAGGTCAAAAACACATTATTGGCCAAAAAGTGATTCTAGCGCTCTGAAAAGCATTTTGCGCTCATAAAAACAAGAAATGTTGATATCTCTGTCAATTTCATTGCAAACGTGTTACTACGCTCACCGTAGCGTTATAGGGCCAACTCCACCATTTGGAAGTGATCAAAAAGTGATTCTAACGCTCTGAAAAGCATTTTGCGCTCATAAACAAGAAATGTTGATATCTCTGTCAATTTCAATGCAAACGTGTTACTAAGCTCACCACAGGGTTATAGGGCCATTACTCCACCATTTGGAAGTAGTTTTGAGCAAAATCAACAATGTAAGGTCAAAAACACATTATTGGCCAAAAAGTGATTCTAGCGCTCTGAAAAGCATTTTGCGCTCATAAAACAAGAAATGTTGATATCTCTGTCAATTTCAATGCAAACGTGTTACTAAGCTCACCGTAGCGTTATAGGGCCAACTCCACCATTTGGAAGTGATCAAAAAGTGATTCTAACGCTCTGAAAAGCATTTTGCGCTCATAAACAAGAAATGTTGATATCTCTGTCAATTTCAATGCAAACGTGTTACTAAGCTCACCACAGGGTTATAGGGCCATTACTCCACCATTTGGAAGTAGTTTTGAGCAAAATCAACAATGTAAGGTCAAAAACACCTTGTTGGCCAAAAAGTGATTCTAGCGCTCTGAAAAGCATTTTGCGCTCATAAAAATAAGACATGTTGATATCTCTGTCAATTTCAATGCAAACGTGTTACTAAGCTCACCGTAGCGTTATAGGGCCAACTCCACCATTTGGAAGTGATCAAAAAGTGATTCTAACGCTCTGAAAAGCATTTTGCGCTCATAAACAAGAAATGTAGATATCTCTGTCAATTTCAATGCAAACGCGGTTACTAAGCTCACCACTGGGTTATAGGGACATTACTCCACCATTTGGAAGTAGTAGTTTTGAGCAAAATCAACAATGTAAGGTCCAAAACACATTGTTGGCCAAAAGTGATTCTAGCGCTCTGAAAAGCATTTTGCGCTCATAAAAATAAGACATGTTGATATCTCTGTCAATTTTAATGCAAACGTGTTACTAAGCTCACCACAGGGTTATAGGGCAATTACTCCACCATTTGGAAGTAGTTTTGAGCAAAATCAACAATGTAAGGTCAAAAACACATTGTTGGTCAAAAAGTGATTCTAGCGCTCTGAAAAGCATTTTGCGCTCATAAAAATAAGCCATGTTGATATCTCTGTAAATTTCAATGCAAACGTGTACTAAGCTTACCAAAGGGTTGAAGGGCCAAACTCCACCATTTGGAAAGTGATCAAAAAGTGATTCTACTAGCGCTCTGAAAAGAATTTTGCGCTCATAAAATAAGACATGTTGATATCTCTGTCAATTTCAATGCAAACGCGTTACTAAGCTCACCACAGGGTTATAGGGCCATTACTCCACCATTTGGAAGTAGTTTTGAGCAAAATCAACAATGTAAGGTCAAAAACACATTGTTGGCCAAAAAGTGATTCTAGCGCTCTGAAAAGCATTTTGCGCTCAAAAAATAAGACATGTTGATATCTCTGTCAATTTCAATGCAAACGCGTTACTAAGCTCACCACAGGGTTATAGGGCCATTACTCCACCATTTGGAAGTAGTTTTGAGCAAAGTCAACAATGTAAGGTCAAAAACACATTGTTGGCCAAAAAGTGATTCTAGCGCTCTGAAAAGCATTTTGCGCTCATAAAAATAAGACATGTTGATATCTCTGTCAATTTCAATGCATTGGAAGTGATCAAAAAGTGATTCTAACGCTCTGAAAAGCATTTTGCGCTCATAAATAAGGCATGTTGATATCTCTGTAAATTTCAATGCAAACGTGTTACTAAGCTTACCAAAGGGTTGAAGGGCCAAACTCCACCATTTGGAAGTGATCAAAAAGTGATTCTAACGCTCTGAAAAGCATTTTGCGCTCGTAAACAAGAAATGTTGATATCTCTGTCAATTTCAATGCAAACGTGTTACTAAGCTCACCGTAGCGTTATAGGGCCAACTCCACCATTTGGAAGTGATCAAAAAGTGATTCTAACGCTCTGAAAAGCATTTTGCGCTCATAAACAAGAAATGTAGATATCTCTGTCAATTTCAATGCAAACGTGTTACTAAGCTCACCACAGGGTTATAGGGACATTACTCCACCATTTGGAAGTAGTTTTGAGCAAAATCAACAATGTAAGGTCAAAAACACATTGTTGGCCAAAAAGTGATTCTAGCGCTCTGAAAAGCATTTTGCGCTCATAAAAATAAGACATGTTGATATCTCTGTCAATTTCAATGCAAACGTGTTACTAAGCTTACCAAAGGGTTGAAGGGCCAAACTCCACCATTTGGAAGTGATCAAAAAGTGATTCTAACGCTCTGAAAAGCATTTTGCGCTCGTAAACAAGAAATGTTGATATCTCTGTCAATTTCAATGCAAACGTGTTACTAAGCTCACCGTAGCGTTATAGGGCCAACTCCACCATTTGGAAGTGATCAAAAAGTGATTCTAACGCTCTGAAAAGCATTTTGCGCTCATAAACAAGAAATGTAGATATCTCTGTCAATTTCAATGCAAACGCGTTACTAAGCTCACCACTGGGTTATAGGGACATTACTCCACCATTTGGAAGTAGTTTTGAGCAAAATCAACAATGTAAAAAAACACATTGTTGGCCAAAAAGTGATTCTAGCGCTCTGAAAAGCATTTTGCGCTCATAAAAATAAGACATGTTGATATCTCTGTCAATTTCAATGCAAACGTGTTACTAAGCTTACCAAAGGGTTGAAGGGCCAAACTCCACCATTTGGAAGTGATCAAAAAGTGATTCTAACGCTCTGAAAAGCATTTTGCGCTCGTAAACAAGAAATGTTGATATCTCTGTCAATTTCAATGCAAACGTGTTACTAAGCTCACCGTAGCGTTATAGGGCCAACTCCACCATTTGGAAGTGATCAAAAAGTTATTCTAACGCTCTGAAAAGCATTTTGCGCTCATAAACAAGAAATGTAGATATCTCTGTCAATTTCAATGCAAACGTGTTACTAAGCTCACCACAGGGTTATAGGGCCATTACTCCACCATTTGGAAGTAGTTTTGAGCAAAATCAACAATGTAAGGTCAAAAACACATTGTTGGCCAAAAAGTGATTCTAGCGCTCTGAAAAGCATTTTGCGCTCATAAAAATAAGACATGTTGATATCTCTGTCAATTTCAATGCAAACGTGTTACTAAGCTCACCACAGGGTTATAGGGCCATTACTCCACCATTTGGAAGTAGTTTTGAGCAAAATCAACAATGTAAAAAAACACATTGTTGGCCAAAAAGTGATTCTAGCGCTCTGAAAAGCATTTTGCGCTCATAAAAATAAGACATGTTGATATCTCTGTCAATTTCAATGCAAACGTGTTACTAAGCTTACCAAAGGGTTGAAGGGCCAAACTCCACCATTTGGAAGTGATCAAAAAGTGATTCTAACGCTCTGAAAAGCATTTTGCGCTAAACAAGAAATGTTGATATCTCTGTCAATTTCAATGCAAACGTGTTACTAAGCTCACCGTAGCGTTATAGGGCCAACTCCACCATTTGGAAGTGATCAAAAAGTGATTCTAACGCTCTGAAAAGCATTTTGCGCTCATAAACAAGAAATGTAGATATCTCTGTCAATTTCAATGCAAACGTGTCACTAAGCTGACCAAAGGGTTGAAGGGCCAAACTCCACGATTTGGAAGTGATCAAAAAGTGATTCTAACGCTCTGAAAAGCATTTTGCGCTCATAAACAAGAAATGTTGATATCTCTGTCAATTTCAATGCAAACGTGTTACTAAGCTCACCACAGGGTAATAGGGCCATTGCTCCACCATTTGGAAGCAGTTTTGAGCAAAATCAACAATGTAAGGCCAAAAACACATTGTTGGCCAAAAAGTGATTCTAGCCCTCTGAAAAGCATTTTGCGCTCATAAAAACAAGAAATGTTGATATCTCTGTCAATTTCAATGCAAACGTGTTACTAAGCTCACCGTAGCGTTATAGGGCCAACTCCACCATTTGGAAGTGATCAAAAAGTGATTCTAACGCTCTGAAAAGCATTTTGCGCTCATAAACAAGAAATGTTGATATCTCTGTCAATTTCAATGCAAACGTGTTACTAAGCTCACCACAGGGTTATAGGGCCATTACTCCACCATTTGGAAGTAGTTTTGAGCAAAATCAACAATGTAAGGTCAAAAACACCTTGTTGGCCAAAAAGTGATTCTAGCGCTCTGAAAAGCATATTGCGCTCATAAAAACAAGAAATGTTGATATCTCTGTCAATTTCAATGCAAACGTGTTACTAAGCTCACCACAGGGCGCAGGAAGCAGTCGAGCAGGCGGAGTCACGCTTGCGTCACAGCGTGCTGGTCGGCCCAGTGTCATCTGGATGAGCAGGGCTTGGTAGCGTTGCAACCACACGCTATCATCATCAGCCTTGCTGTCGAGAGGTTTGGTACAGTGGAGAAGTTGGGTACCAAGACCCCCTACATGAACAACCGTAGGGCAGAGAAGATCAGCCAGTTAAGGCAGGAGCTGCGGGTCCTGAAGCGGCAGTACAAGGTAGCGCGAGAAGAGGAAAGGGATGCACTATCAGAACTTCGCGGCATCCTCAGGAAGAAGCTCACCACTCTTCGAAGGGCAGAATGGCACAGACGGCGGGGGAAAGAGAGGGCCAAGAGGCGGTCTGCCTTCATCGCAAACCCCTTTGGAGTCACCAAGCAGTTGCTTGGGCAAAAACGAAGTGGAAAACTTGTTTGTCCCAAAGAGGAGATTGACAACCATCTCTGCAACACATACAGTGATGCTGCTTGGGAGGAAGACCTAGGTCCCTACGGATCTTTGATAGAGCCCCCAGGACCCACCACAGACTTCAACAGCAAGGAGCCCAGTTGGAAGGAGATTCAGGAAGTTGTCAAGGCAGCCAGAGCCAGTTCAGCCCCTGGACCAAGCGGAGTGCCCTACAAACTATACAAGAGGTGTCCCAGACTCCTTCACCGGCTGTGGAAGATCCTGAGGGTTATCTGGAGGAGGGGAAAGGTAGCCCAACAATGGAGATTTGCAGAAGGTGTCTGGATTCCCAAGGAGGAGAATGCTAAGAACATCGAGCAGTTCAGAACGATCTCGCTGCTCAGCGTTGAGGGGAAGATATTCTTCGCCATCCTATCCCGTCGGTTGACGGAGTTCCTCCTGAAGAACGAGTACATCGACACCTCTGTACAGAAGGGCGGAATCCCAAAGGTGCCAGGATGCCTCGAACATACAGGTGTGGTCACACAGTTGATCAGAGAGGCAAGAGAAGGGAAAGGAGACCTAGCAGTGCTGTGGCTCGATCTCACCAACGCTTATGGATCCATTCCTCATAAGCTAGTGGAAACAGCACTGGACCGGCACCATGTCCCAGGTAAAATTAGGGACCTTATCTTGGACTATTACAAGAGTTTCAAGCTGAGAGTCACCTCTGGGACGGTCACATCTGAGTGGCATCGGCTGGAGAAAGGGATCATCACTGGATGCACTATTTCAGTGATTCTCTTTGCCTTGGCCATGAACATGCTGGTCAAGTCAGCAGAAGTCGAGTGCAGAGGTCCGATCACCAAGTCTGGAGTCCGCCAGCCCCCCATCAGAGCCTTTATGGACGACCTGACAGTAACGACGACGTCAGTGCCGGGGTGCCGATGGATCCTTCAGGGCTTGGAGAAGATCATCACCTGGGCTCGGATGTGTTTCAAGCCTGCAAAATCTAGGTCCCTGGTGCTCAAGAGAGGGAAAGTGACTGATAAGTTCCGCTTCTCTCTGGACGGCACCCAGATTCCATCAGTCACCGAGAAACCCATCAAGAGCCTCGGAAAGACCTTTGATTGCACCCTGAAGGACGCTGCATCCATCAAGGCCACAAATCGGGAGCTGGAGGCGTGGCTGACAGCAGTGGACAAGTCGGGTCTGCCTGGTAAATTCAAGGCCTGGATTTACCAGCATGGTGTTCTCCCCAGGATTCTGTGGCCCCTGCTTGTGTACGAGTTCCCAATAACAACAGTACAGGGCTTCGAGAGGAGGATCAGCCGTTACCTCCGTAGATGGCTGGGCCTGCCACGAAGCCTGAGTAGCATCGCTCTATACGGGCACAACAACAAACTGAAGCTCCCCATTAGCAGCCTGAATGAGGAGTTCATGGTAACCCGTGCAAGGGAGGTGCTGCAGTACAGGGAATCCAGTGATCCAAAGGTCTCCCAGGCTGGCATCGAAGTCAGGACTGGAAGGAAGTGGAGGGCGCAGGAAGCAGTCGAGCAGGCGGAGTCACGCTTGCGTCACAGCGTGCTGGTCGGCCCAGTGTCATCTGGACGAGCAGGGCTTGGTAGCGTTGCAACCACACGCTACGACAAAGCCCTGGGCAAAGACAGACGCCGATTGGTCCAAGAGGAAGTAAGAACTGGCGTGGAGGAACTGCGTGCTAGCCAGATGGTGGGGATGCGACAGCAAGGCGCATGGACGAGATGGGAACAGGCAGTGGACCGCAAGATCTCCTGGTCTGAGCTTTGGCAAGCTGAGCCTTACCGGATCAAGTTCCTGATTGCGTCCGTCTATGACGTCTTGCCCAGCCCATCCAACCTCTTCTGCTGGGGCAAGGTTGACGCACCATCATGTCCTTTGTGCCTCAGAAGGGGAACGCTAGAGCACATCCTCAGCTGTTGCTCCAAAGCCCTGGGAGAAGGACGCTACACTTGGCGCCACGACCAGGTGCTGAAGGCGATAGCAGAAACCATCTTCACTAGCATCACCCAGAACAAGCCTCTCCGACCAGCAAGGCAGGCGATTGCTTTCATTCGAGCAGGGGAGAAGCCTAAGCCCAAGCCAAGGGGGGCAGCGGGACTTCTTGGAACCGCACCGGACTGGCAGATGAAGGCCGACCTGGGGAAGCAGCTCAAATTCCCAGAGCAAATCGTGGAAACCACCCTGAGACCAGACATAGTTCTGTTCTCAGATTCAACCAAACAGGTGGTCCTACTGGAGCTGACAGTTCCCTGGGAGGAGCGCATGGAAGAGGCCAATGAGAGGAAGCGTGCCAAGTATGCCAACTTAGTGGAGGAGTGCCGCAGACGGGGGTGGCGTGCCCGGTGTGTGCCAATAGAGGTGGGTTGTAGAGGCTTTGCAGCGCGATCTCTCTGCAAAGCATACAGCATGCTTGGAGTCACAGGTGCACGTCAGAGAAAGGCCATCAAGACCACCACAGAGGCAGCTGAGAAGGCCTCTAGATGGCTGTGGATCAAGAGGGGCGATCCGTGGGTACATGCTACTTAGACACAAGTTGGGACTTGATCAATCCCGGCTGGGTCGCCTGGTTGAGGGTGTATGATGTTGCGAGACCCGAAACACCCAATGACCCCAGGTTCCATCACTGATGATGTGTCTAAGTGCATCAATAGATGTATATTAAACTATTTTACCCTGGCCTGGCCAGTGACGTTCAGGAACAGACTGGATGACAACCATGAATAGTGTGGCGACAACTGGAGAGACAGTGGACAGCTCGGAGAGACGGCAACCGGGGTAGGAAGGGCCAGCAACCCAACCTGCAACTTCCGTGAGGAAGTACCCAAATCAGCTACGGAAAGCCTTAATGTAATATACCCCCAGGGATGCCCGAGAGGGGGGGAGAATGAGCACCCCAATAGGACGGACCTACAGTTAACGACAAACGCAGACGGATTATCGACAACGACTGCAGAATGTGTCTGCGGCAAAGTATGCAAAAACCCGCGTGGCCTGAAGATCCACCAGGGCAAGATGAAATGCTTGTTGAAGGAGCAACTGATACAGCGCACAGGGATCACCCCTGATGAGACGCAGGAGGAGACAGGCCCGGAATCACCCCACAGTGCTCGGAACCTCCACGTACCAGTAGCCCCAGACCCAGGCAGAGTAACCGAACATCGTCGGGTCAAGTGGCCTCCGGCCAGTAAGGAGAGACAGTGGCTCCAGTTCGATGATGATGTGGATACGATCTTAGAATCAGCAGCCAAGGGCGACACAGACGGGAAGCTCAAAACCATGGCAACCATCATCATCAGCCTTGCTGTCGAGAGGTTTGGTACAGTGGAGAAGTTGGGTACCAAGACCCCCTACATGAACAACCGTAGGGCAGAGAAGATCAGCCAGTTAAGGCAGGAGCTGCGGGTCCTGAAGCGGCAGTACAAGGTAGCGCGAGAAGAGGAAAGGGATGCACTATCAGAACTTCGCGGCATCCTCAGGAAGAAGCTCACCACTCTTCGAAGGGCAGAATGGCACAGACGGCGGGGGAAAGAGAGGGCCAAGAGGCGGTCTGCCTTCATCGCAAACCCCTTTGGAGTCACCAAGCAGTTGCTTGGGCAAAAACGAAGTGGAAAACTTGTTTGTCCCAAAGAGGAGATTGACAACCATCTCTGCAACACATACAGTGATGCTGCTTGGGAGGAAGACCTAGGTCCCTACGGATCTTTGATAGAGCCCCCAGGACCCACCACAGACTTCAACAGCAAGGAGCCCAGTTGGAAGGAGATTCAGGAAGTTGTCAAGGCAGCCAGAGCCAGTTCAGCCCCTGGACCAAGCGGAGTGCCCTACAAACTATACAAGAGGTGTCCCAGACTCCTTCACCGGCTGTGGAAGATCCTGAGGGTTATCTGGAGGAGGGGAAAGGTAGCCCAACAATGGAGATTTGCAGAAGGTGTCTGGATTCCCAAGGAGGAGAATGCTAAGAACATCGAGCAGTTCAGAACGATCTCGCTGCTCAGCGTTGAGGGGAAGATATTCTTCGCCATCCTATCCCGTCGGTTGACGGAGTTCCTCCTGAAGAACGAGTACATCGACACCTCTGTACAGAAGGGCGGAATCCCAAAGGTGCCAGGATGCCTCGAACATACAGGTGTGGTCACACAGTTGATCAGAGAGGCAAGAGAAGGGAAAGGAGACCTAGCAGTGCTGTGGCTCGATCTCACCAACGCTTATGGATCCATTCCTCATAAGCTAGTGGAAACAGCACTGGACCGGCACCATGTCCCAGGTAAAATTAGGGACCTTATCTTGGACTATTACAAGAGTTTCAAGCTGAGAGTCACCTCTGGGACGGTCACATCTGAGTGGCATCGGCTGGAGAAAGGGATCATCACTGGATGCACTATTTCAGTGATTCTCTTTGCCTTGGCCATGAACATGCTGGTCAAGTCAGCAGAAGTCGAGTGCAGAGGTCCGATCACCAAGTCTGGAGTCCGCCAGCCCCCCATCAGAGCCTTTATGGACGACCTGACAGTAACGACGACGTCAGTGCCGGGGTGCCGATGGATCCTTCAGGGCTTGGAGAAGATCATCACCTGGGCTCGGATGTGTTTCAAGCCTGCAAAATCTAGGTCCCTGGTGCTCAAGAGAGGGAAAGTGACTGATAAGTTCCGCTTCTCTCTGGACGGCACCCAGATTCCATCAGTCACCGAGAAACCCATCAAGAGCCTCGGAAAGACCTTTGATTGCACCCTGAAGGACGCTGCATCCATCAAGGCCACAAATCGGGAGCTGGAGGCGTGGCTGACAGCAGTGGACAAGTCGGGTCTGCCTGGTAAATTCAAGGCCTGGATTTACCAGCATGGTGTTCTCCCCAGGATTCTGTGGCCCCTGCTTGTGTACGAGTTCCCAATAACAACAGTACAGGGCTTCGAGAGGAGGATCAGCCGTTACCTCCGTAGATGGCTGGGCCTGCCACGAAGCCTGAGTAGCATCGCTCTATACGGGCACAACAACAAACTGAAGCTCCCCATTAGCAGCCTGAATGAGGAGTTCATGGTAACCCGTGCAAGGGAGGTGCTGCAGTACAGGGAATCCAGTGATCCAAAGGTCTCCCAGGCTGGCATCGAAGTCAGGACTGGAAGGAAGTGGAGGGCGCAGGAAGCAGTCGAGCAGGCGGAGTCACGCTTGCGTCACAGCGTGCTGGTCGGCCCAGTGTCATCTGGACGAGCAGGGCTTGGTAGCGTTGCAACCACACGCTACGACAAAGCCCTGGGCAAAGACAGACGCCGATTGGTCCAAGAGGAAGTAAGAACTGGCGTGGAGGAACTGCGTGCTAGCCAGATGGTGGGGATGCGACAGCAAGGCGCATGGACGAGATGGGAACAGGCAGTGGACCGCAAGATCTCCTGGTCTGAGCTTTGGCAAGCTGAGCCTTACCGGATCAAGTTCCTGATTGCGTCCGTCTATGACGTCTTGCCCAGCCCATCCAACCTCTTCTGCTGGGGCAAGGTTGACGCACCATCATGTCCTTTGTGCCTCAGAAGGGGAACGCTAGAGCACATCCTCAGCTGTTGCTCCAAAGCCCTGGGAGAAGGACGCTACACTTGGCGCCACGACCAGGTGCTGAAGGCGATAGCAGAAACCATCTTCACTAGCATCACCCAGAACAAGCCTCTCCGACCAGCAAGGCAGGCGATTGCTTTCATTCGAGCAGGGGAGAAGCCTAAGCCCAAGCCAAGGGGGGCAGCGGGACTTCTTGGAACCGCACCGGACTGGCAGATGAAGGCCGACCTGGGGAAGCAGCTCAAATTCCCAGAGCAAATCGTGGAAACCACCCTGAGACCAGACATAGTTCTGTTCTCAGATTCAACCAAACAGGTGGTCCTACTGGAGCTGACAGTTCCCTGGGAGGAGCGCATGGAAGAGGCCAATGAGAGGAAGCGTGCCAAGTATGCCAACTTAGTGGAGGAGTGCCGCAGACGGGGGTGGCGTGCCCGGTGTGTGCCAATAGAGGTGGGTTGTAGAGGCTTTGCAGCGCGATCTCTCTGCAAAGCATACAGCATGCTTGGAGTCACAGGTGCACGTCAGAGAAAGGCCATCAAGACCACCACAGAGGCAGCTGAGAAGGCCTCTAGATGGCTGTGGATCAAGAGGGGCGATCCGTGGGTACATGCTACTTAGACACAAGTTGGGACTTGATCAATCCCGGCTGGGTCGCCTGGTTGAGGGTGTATGATGTTGCGAGACCCGAAACACCCAATGACCCCAGGTTCCATCACTGATGATGTGTCTAAGTGCATCAATAGATGTATATTAAACTATTTGACCCTGGCCTGGCCAGTGACGTTCAGGAACAGACTGGATGACAACCATGAATAGTGTGGCGACAACTGGAGAGACAGTGGACAGCTCGGAGAGACGGCAACCGGGGTAGGAAGGGCCAGCAACCCAACCTGCAACTTCCGTGAGGAAGTACCCAAATCAGCTACGGAAAGCCTTAATGTAATATACCCCCAGGGATGCCCGAGAGGGGGGGAGAATGAGCACCCCAATAGGACGGACCTACAGTTAACGACAAACGCAGACGGATTATCGACAACGACTGCAGAATGTGTCTGCGGCAAAGTATGCAAAAACCCGCGTGGCCTGAAGATCCACCAGGGCAAGATGAAATGCTTGTTGAAGGAGCAACTGATACAGCGCACAGGGATCACCCCTGATGAGACGCAGGAGGAGCCAGGCCCGGAATCACCCCACAGTGCTCGGAACCTCCACGTACCAGTAGCCCCAGACCCAGGCAGAGTAACCGAACATCGTCGGGTCAAGTGGCCTCCGGCCAGTAAGGAGAGACAGTGGCTCCAGTTCGATGATGATGTGGATACGATCTTAGAATCAGCAGCCAAGGGCGACACAGACGGGAAGCTCAAAACCATGGCAACCATCATCATCAGCCTTGCTGTCGAGAGGTTTGGTACAGTGGAGAAGTTGGGTACCAAGACCCCCTACATGAACAACCGTAGGGCAGAGAAGATCAGCCAGTTAAGGCAGGAGCTGCGGGTCCTGAAGCGGCAGTACAAGGTAGCGCGAGAAGAGGAAAGGGATGCACTATCAGAACTTCGCGGCATCCTCAGGAAGAAGCTCACCACTCTTCGAAGGGCAGAATGGCACAGACGGCGGGGGAAAGAGAGGGCCAAGAGGCGGTCTGCCTTCATCGCAAACCCCTTTGGAGTCACCAAGCAGTTGCTTGGGCAAAAACGAAGTGGAAAACTTGTTTGTCCCAAAGAGGAGATTGACAACCATCTCTGCAACACATACAGTGATGCTGCTTGGGAGGAAGACCTAGGTCCCTACGGATCTTTGATAGAGCCCCCAGGACCCACCACAGACTTCAACAGCAAGGAGCCCAGTTGGAAGGAGATTCAGGAAGTTGTCAAGGCAGCCAGAGCCAGTTCAGCCCCTGGACCAAGCGGAGTGCCCTACAAACTATACAAGAGGTGTCCCAGACTCCTTCACCGGCTGTGGAAGATCCTGAGGGTTATCTGGAGGAGGGGAAAGGTAGCCCAACAATGGAGATTTGCAGAAGGTGTCTGGATTCCCAAGGAGGAGAATGCTAAGAACATCAAGCAGTTCAGAACGATCTCGCTGCTCAGCGTTGAGGGGAAGATATTCTTCGCCATCCTATCCCGTCGGTTGACGGAGTTCCTCCTGAAGAACGAGTACATCGACACCTCTGTACAGAAGGGCGGAATCCCAAAGGTGCCAGGATGCCTCGAACATACAGGTGTGGTCACACAGTTGATCAGAGAGGCAAGAGAAGGGAAAGGAGACCTAGCAGTGCTGTGGCTCGATCTCACCAACGCTTATGGATCCATTCCTCATAAGCTAGTGGAAACAGCACTGGACCGGCACCATGTCCCAGGTAAAATTAGGGACCTTATCTTGGACTATTACAAGAGTTTCAAGCTGAGAGTCACCTCTGGGACGGTCACATCTGAGTGGCATCGGCTGGAGAAAGGGATCATCACTGGATGCACTATTTCAGTGATTCTCTTTGCCTTGGCCATGAACATGCTGGTCAAGTCAGCAGAAGTCGAGTGCAGAGGTCCGATCACCAAGTCTGGAGTCCGCCAGCCCCCCATCAGAGCCTTTATGGACGACCTGACAGTAACGACGACGTCAGTGCCGGGGTGCCGATGGATCCTTCAGGGCTTGGAGAAGATCATCACCTGGGCTCGGATGTGTTTCAAGCCTGCAAAATCTAGGTCCCTGGTGCTCAAGAGAGGGAAAGTGACTGATAAGTTCCGCTTCTCTCTGGACGGCACCCAGATTCCATCAGTCACCGAGAAACCCATCAAGAGCCTCGGAAAGACCTTTGATTGCACCCTGAAGGACGCTGCATCCATCAAGGCCACAAATCGGGAGCTGGAGGCGTGGCTGACAGCAGTGGACAAGTCGGGTCTGCCTGGTAAATTCAAGGCCTGGATTTACCAGCATGGTGTTCTCCCCAGGATTCTGTGGCCCCTGCTTGTGTACGAGTTCCCAATAACAACAGTACAGGGCTTCGAGAGGAGGATCAGCCGTTACCTCCGTAGATGGCTGGGCCTGCCACGAAGCCTGAGTAGCATCGCTCTATACGGGCACAACAACAAACTGAAGCTCCCCATTAGCAGCCTGAATGAGGAGTTCATGGTAACCCGTGCAAGGGAGGTGCTGCAGTACAGGGAATCCAGTGATCCAAAGGTCTCCCAGGCTGGCATCGAAGTCAGGACTGGAAGGAAGTGGAGGGCGCAGGAAGCAGTCGAGCAGGCGGAGTCACGCTTGCGTCACAGCGTGCTGGTCGGCCCAGTGTCATCTGGACGAGCAGGGCTTGGTAGCGTTGCAACCACACGCTACGACAAAGCCCTGGGCAAAGACAGACGCCGATTGGTCCAAGAGGAAGTAAGAACTGGCGTGGAGGAACTGCGTGCTAGCCAGATGGTGGGGATGCGACAGCAAGGCGCATGGACGAGATGGGAACAGGCAGTGGACCGCAAGATCTCCTGGTCTGAGCTTTGGCAAGCTGAGCCTTACCGGATCAAGTTCCTGATTGCGTCCGTCTATGACGTCTTGCCCAGCCCATCCAACCTCTTCTGCTGGGGCAAGGTTGACGCACCATCATGTCCTTTGTGCCTCAGAAAGGGAACGCTAGAGCACATCCTCAGCTGTTGCTCCAAAGCCCTGGGAGAAGGACGCTACACTTGGCGCCACGACCAGGTGCTGAAGGCGATAGCAGAAACCATCTTCACTAGCATCACCCAGAACAAGCCTCTCCGACCAGCAAGGCAGGCGATTGCTTTCATTCGAGCAGGGGAGAAGCCTAAGCCCAAGCCAAGGGGGGCAGCGGGACTTCTTGGAACCGCACCGGACTGGCAGATGAAGGCCGACCTGGGGAAGCAGCTCAAATTCCCAGAGCAAATCGTGGAAACCACCCTGAGACCAGACATAGTTCTGTTCTCAGATTCAACCAAACAGGTGGTCCTACTGGAGCTGACAGTTCCCTGGGAGGAGCGCATGGAAGAGGCCAATGAGAGGAAGCGTGCCAAGTATGCCAACTTAGTGGAGGAGTGCCGCAGACGGGGGTGGCGTGCCCGGTGTGTGCCAATAGAGGTGGGTTGTAGAGGCTTTGCAGCGCGATCTCTCTGCAAAGCATACAGCATGCTTGGAGTCACAGGTGCACGTCAGAGAAAGGCCATCAAGACCACCACAGAGGCAGCTGAGAAGGCCTCTAGATGGCTGTGGATCAAGAGGGGCGATCCGTGGGTACATGCTACTTAGACACAAGTTGGGACTTGATCAATCCCGGCTGGGTCGCCTGGTTGAGGGTGTATGATGTTGCGAGACCCGAAACACCCAATGACCCCAGGTTCCATCACTGATGATGTGTCTAAGTGCATCAATAGATGTATATTAAACTTCCACAGAGTTATAGGGCCATTACTCCACCATTTGGAAGTAGCTTTGAGCAAAATCAACAATGTAAGGTCAAAAACACATTGTTGGCCAAAAAGTGATTCTAGCGCTCTGAAAAGCATTTTGCGCTCATAAAAATAAGACATGTTGATATCTCTGTCAATTTCAATGCAAACGTGTTACTAAGCTTACCAAAGGGTTGAAGGGCCAAACTCCACCATTTGGAAGTGATCAAAAAGTGATTCTAACGCTCTGAAAAGCATTTTGCGCTCGTAAACAAGAAATGTTGATATCTCTGTCAATTTCAATGCAAACGTGTTACTAAGCTCACCACAGGGTTATAGGGCCATTACTCCACCATTTGGAAGTAGTTTTGAGCAAAATCAACAATGTAAGGTCAAAAACACATTGTTGGCCAAAAAGTGATTCTAGCACTCTGAAAAGCATTTTGCGCTCATAAAAATAAGACATGTTGATATCTCTGTCAATTTCAATGCAAACGTGTTACTAAGCTCACCACAGGGTTATAGGGCCATTACTCCACCATTTGGAAGTAGTTTTGAGCAAAATCAACAATGTAAAAAAACACATTGTTGGCCAAAAAGTGATTCTAGCGCTCTGAAAAGCATTTTGCGCTCATAAAAATAAGACATGTTGATATCTCTGTCAATTTCAATGCAAACGTGTTACTAAGCTTACCAAAGGGTTGAAGGGCCAAACTCCACCATTTGGAAGTGATCAAAAAGTGATTCTAACGCTCTGAAAAGCATTTTGCGCTCGTAAACAAGAAATGTTGATATCTCTGTCAATTTCAATGCAAACGTGTTACTAAGCTCACCGTAGCGTTATAGGGCCAACTCCACCATTTGGAAGTGATCAAAAAGTGATTCTAACGCTCTGAAAAGCATTTTGCGCTCATAAACAAGAAATGTAGATATCTCTGTCAATTTCAATGCAAACGTGTCACTAAGCTGACCAAAGGGTTGAAGGGCCAAACTCCACGATTTGGAAGTGATCAAAAAGTGATTCTAACGCTCTGAAAAGCATTTTGCGCTCATAAACAAGAAATGTTGATATCTCTGTCAATTTCAATGCAAACGTGTCACTAAGCTCACCGTAGCGTTATAGGGCCAACTCCACCATTTGGAAGTGATCAAAAAGTGATTCTAACGCTCTGAAAAGCATTTTGCGCTCATAAACAAGAAATGTTGATATCTCTGTCAATTTCAATGCAAACGTGTTACTAAGCTCACCACAGGGTTATAGGGCCATTACTCCACCATTTGGAAGTGATCAAAAAGTGATTCTAGCGCTCTGAAAAGCATTTTGCGCTCATAAAAATAAGACATGTTGATATCTCTGTCAATTTTAATGCAAACGTGTTACTAAGCTCACCACAGGGTTATAGGGCCATTACTCCACCATTTGGAAGTAGTTTTGAGCAAAATCAACAATGTAAGGTCAAAAACACATTGTTGGCCAAAAAGTGATTCTAGCGCTCTGAAAAGCATTTTGCGCTCATAAAAATAAGGCATGTTGATATCTCTGTCAATTTCAATGCAAACGTGTTACTAAGCTTACCAAAAGGTTGAAGGGCCAAACTCCACCATTTGGAGGAGATCAAAAAGTGATTCTAACGCTCTGAAAAGCATTTTGCGCTCGTAAACAAGAAATGTTGATATCTCTGTCAATTTCAATGCAAACGTGTTACTAAGCTCACCGTAGCGTTATAGGGCCAACTCCACCATTTGGAAGTGATCAAAAAGTGATTCTAACGCTCTGAAAAGCATTTTGCGCTCATAAACAAGAAATGTAGATATCTCTGTCAATTTCAATGCAAACGTGTTACTAAGCTCACCACAGGGTTATAGGGACATTACTCCACCATTTGGAAGTAGTTTTGAGCAAAATCAACAATGTAAGGTCAAAAACACATTGTTGGCCAAAAAGTGATTCTAGCGCTCTGAAAAGCATTTTGCGCTCATAAAAATAAGACATGTTGATATCTCTGTCAATTTCAATGCAAACGTGTTACTAAGCTTACCAAAGGGTTGAAGGGCCAAACTCCACCATTTGGAAGTGATCAAAAAGTGATTCTAACGCTCTGAAAAGCATTTTGCGCTCGTAAACAAGAAATGTTGATATCTCTGTCAATTTCAATGCAAACGTGTTACTAAGCTCACCGTAGCGTTATAGGGCCAACTCCACCATTTGGAAGTGATCAAAAAGTGATTCTAACGCTCTGAAAAGCATTTTGCGCTCATAAACAAGAAATGTAGATATCTCTGTCAATTTCAATGCAAACGCGTTACTAAGCTCACCACTGGGTTATAGGGACATTACTCCACCATTTGGAAGTAGTTTTGAGCAAAATCAACAATGTAAAAAAACACATTGTTGGCCAAAAAGTGATTCTAGCGCTCTGAAAAGCATTTTGCGCTCATAAAAATAAGACATGTTGATATCTCTGTCAATTTCAATGCAAACGTGTTACTAAGCTTACCAAAGGGTTGAAGGGCCAAACTCCACCATTTGGAAGTGATCAAAAAGTGATTCTAACGCTCTGAAAAGCATTTTGCGCTCGTAAACAAGAAATGTTGATATCTCTGTCAATTTCAATGCAAACGTGTTACTAAGCTCACCGTAGCGTTATAGGGCCAACTCCACCATTTGGAAGTGATCAAAAAGTTATTCTAACGCTCTGAAAAGCATTTTGCGCTCATAAACAAGAAATGTAGATATCTCTGTCAATTTCAATGCAAACGTGTTACTAAGCTCACCACAGGGTTATAGGGCCATTACTCCACCATTTGGAAGTAGTTTTGAGCAAAATCAACAATGTAAGGTCAAAAACACATTGTTGGCCAAAAAGTGATTCTAGCGCTCTGAAAAGCATTTTGCGCTCATAAAAATAAGACATGTTGATATCTCTGTCAATTTCAATGCAAACGTGTTACTAAGCTCACCACAGGGTTATAGGGCCATTACTCCACCATTTGGAAGTAGTTTTGAGCAAAATCAACAATGTAAAAAAACACATTGTTGGCCAAAAAGTGATTCTAGCGCTCTGAAAAGCATTTTGCGCTCATAAAAATAAGACATGTTGATATCTCTGTCAATTTCAATGCAAACGTGTTACTAAGCTTACCAAAGGGTTGAAGGGCCAAACTCCACCATTTGGAAGTGATCAAAAAGTGATTCTAACGCTCTGAAAATTATTTTGCGCTCGTAAACAAGAAATGTTGATATCTCTGTCAATTTCAATGCAAACGTGTTACTAAGCTCACCGTAGCGTTATAGGGCCAACTCCACCATTTGGAAGTGATCAAAAAGTGATTCTAACGCTCTGAAAAGCATTTTGCGCTCATAAACAAGAAATGTAGATATCTCTGTCAATTTCAATGCAAACGTGTCACTAAGCTGACCAAAGGGTTGAAGGGCCAAACTCCACGATTTGGAAGTGATCAAAAAGTGATTCTAACGCTCTGAAAAGCATTTTGCGCTCATAAAAACAAGAAATGTTGATATCTCTGTCAATTTCAATGCAAACGTGTTACTAAGCTCACCGTAGCGTTATAGGGCCAACTCCACCATTTGGAAGTGATCAAAAAGTGATTCTAACGCTCTGAAAAGCATTTTGCGCTCATAAACAAGAAATGTTGATATCTCTGTCAATTTCAATGCAAACGTGTTACTAAGCTCACCACAGGGTAATAGGGCCATTGCTCCACCATTTGGAAGCAGTTTTGAGCAAAATCAACAATGTAAGGCCAAAAACACATTGTTGGCCAAAAAGTGATTCTAGCCCTCTGAAAAGCATTTTGCGCTCATAAAAACAAGAAATGTTGATATCTCTGTCAATTTCAATGCAAACGTGTTACTAAGCTCACCGTAGCGTTATAGGGCCAACTCCACCATTTGGAAGTGATCAAAAAGTGATTCTAACGCTCTGAAAAGCATTTTGCGCTCATAAACAAGAAATGTTGATATCTCTGTCAATTTCAATGCAAACGTGTTACTAAGCTCACCACAGGGTTATAGGGCCATTACTCCACCATTTGGAAGTAGTTTTGAGCAAAATCAACAATGTAAGGTCAAAAACACCTTGTTGGCCAAAAAGTGATTCTAGCGCTCTGAAAAGCATATTGCGCTCATAAAAACAAGAAATGTTGATATCTCTGTCAATTTCAATGCAAACGTGTTACTAAGCTCACCACAGGGCGCAGGAAGCAGTCGAGCAGGCGGAGTCACGCTTGCGTCACAGCGTGCTGGTCGGCCCAGTGTCATCTGGACGAGCAGGGCTTGGTAGCGTTGCAACCACACGCTATCATCATCAGCCTTGCTGTCGAGAGGTTTGGTACAGTGGAGAAGTTGGGTACCAAGACCCCCTACATGAACAACCGTAGGGCAGAGAAGATCAGCCAGTTAAGGCAGGAGCTGCGGGTCCTGAAGCGGCAGTACAAGGTAGCGCGAGAAGAGGAAAGGGATGCACTATCAGAACTTCGCGGCATCCTCAGGAAGAAGCTCACCACTCTTCGAAGGGCAGAATGGCACAGACGGCGGGGGAAAGAGAGGGCCAAGAGGCGGTCTGCCTTCATCGCAAACCCCTTTGGAGTCACCAAGCAGTTGCTTGGGCAAAAACGAAGTGGAAAACTTGTTTGTCCCAAAGAGGAGATTGACAACCATCTCTGCAACACATACAGTGATGCTGCTTGGGAGGAAGACCTAGGTCCCTACGGATCTTTGATAGAGCCCCCAGGACCCACCACAGACTTCAACAGCAAGGAGCCCAGTTGGAAGGAGATTCAGGAAGTTGTCAAGGCAGCCAGAGCCAGTTCAGCCCCTGGACCAAGCGGAGTGCCCTACAAACTATACAAGAGGTGTCCCAGACTCCTTCACCGGCTGTGGAAGATCCTGAGGGTTATCTGGAGGAGGGGAAAGGTAGCCCAACAATGGAGATTTGCAGAAGGTGTCTGGATTCCCAAGGAGGAGAATGCTAAGAACATCGAGCAGTTCAGAACGATCTCGCTGCTCAGCGTTGAGGGGAAGATATTCTTCGCCATCCTATCCCGTCGGTTGACGGAGTTCCTCCTGAAGAACGAGTACATCGACACCTCTGTACAGAAGGGCGGAATCCCAAAGGTGCCAGGATGCCTCGAACATACAGGTGTGGTCACACAGTTGATCAGAGAGGCAAGAGAAGGGAAAGGAGACCTAGCAGTGCTGTGGCTCGATCTCACCAACGCTTATGGATCCATTCCTCATAAGCTAGTGGAAACAGCACTGGACCGGCACCATGTCCCAGGTAAAATTAGGGACCTTATCTTGGACTATTACAAGAGTTTCAAGCTGAGAGTCACCTCTGGGACGGTCACATCTGAGTGGCATCGGCTGGAGAAAGGGATCATCACTGGATGCACTATTTCAGTGATTCTCTTTGCCTTGGCCATGAACATGCTGGTCAAGTCAGCAGAAGTCGAGTGCAGAGGTCCGATCACCAAGTCTGGAGTCCGCCAGCCCCCCATCAGAGCCTTTATGGACGACCTGACAGTAACGACGACGTCAGTGCCGGGGTGCCGATGGATCCTTCAGGGCTTGGAGAAGATCATCACCTGGGCTCGGATGTGTTTCAAGCCTGCAAAATCTAGGTCCCTGGTGCTCAAGAGAGGGAAAGTGACTGATAAGTTCCGCTTCTCTCTGGACGGCACCCAGATTCCATCAGTCACCGAGAAACCCATCAAGAGCCTCGGAAAGACCTTTGATTGCACCCTGAAGGACGCTGCATCCATCAAGGCCACAAATCGGGAGCTGGAGGCGTGGCTGACAGCAGTGGACAAGTCGGGTCTGCCTGGTAAATTCAAGGCCTGGATTTACCAGCATGGTGTTCTCCCCAGGATTCTGTGGCCCCTGCTTGTGTACGAGTTCCCAATAACAACAGTACAGGGCTTCGAGAGGAGGATCAGCCGTTACCTCCGTAGATGGCTGGGCCTGCCACGAAGCCTGAGTAGCATCGCTCTATACGGGCACAACAACAAACTGAAGCTCCCCATTAGCAGCCTGAATGAGGAGTTCATGGTAACCCGTGCAAGGGAGGTGCTGCAGTACAGGGAATCCAGTGATCCAAAGGTCTCCCAGGCTGGCATCGAAGTCAGGACTGGAAGGAAGTGGAGGGCGCAGGAAGCAGTCGAGCAGGCGGAGTCACGCTTGCGTCACAGCGTGCTGGTCGGCCCAGTGTCATCTGGACGAGCAGGGCTTGGTAGCGTTGCAACCACACGCTACGACAAAGCCCTGGGCAAAGACAGACGCCGATTGGTCCAAGAGGAAGTAAGAACTGGCGTGGAGGAACTGCGTGCTAGCCAGATGGTGGGGATGCGACAGCAAGGCGCATGGACGAGATGGGAACAGGCAGTGGACCGCAAGATCTCCTGGTCTGAGCTTTGGCAAGCTGAGCCTTACCGGATCAAGTTCCTGATTGCGTCCGTCTATGACGTCTTGCCCAGCCCATCCAACCTCTTCTGCTGGGGCAAGGTTGACGCACCATCATGTCCTTTGTGCCTCAGAAGGGGAACGCTAGAGCACATCCTCAGCTGTTGCTCCAAAGCCCTGGGAGAAGGACGCTACACTTGGCGCCACGACCAGGTGCTGAAGGCGATAGCAGAAACCATCTTCACTAGCATCACCCAGAACAAGCCTCTCCGACCAGCAAGGCAGGCGATTGCTTTCATTCGAGCAGGGGAGAAGCCTAAGCCCAAGCCAAGGGGGGCAGCGGGACTTCTTGGAACCGCACCGGACTGGCAGATGAAGGCCGACCTGGGGAAGCAGCTCAAATTCCCAGAGCAAATCGTGGAAACCACCCTGAGACCAGACATAGTTCTGTTCTCAGATTCAACCAAACAGGTGGTCCTACTGGAGCTGACAGTTCCCTGGGAGGAGCGCATGGAAGAGGCCAATGAGAGGAAGCGTGCCAAGTATGCCAACTTAGTGGAGGAGTGCCGCAGACGGGGGTGGCGTGCCCGGTGTGTGCCAATAGAGGTGGGTTGTAGAGGCTTTGCAGCGCGATCTCTCTGCAAAGCATACAGCATGCTTGGAGTCACAGGTGCACGTCAGAGAAAGGCCATCAAGACCACCACAGAGGCAGCTGAGAAGGCCTCTAGATGGCTGTGGATCAAGAGGGGCGATCCGTGGGTACATGCTACTTAGACACAAGTTGGGACTTGATCAATCCCGGCTGGGTCGCCTGGTTGAGGGTGTATGATGTTGCGAGACCCGAAACACCCAATGACCCCAGGTTCCATCACTGATGATGTGTCTAAGTGCATCAATAGATGTATATTAAACTATTTGACCCTGGCCTGGCCAGTGACGTTCAGGAACAGACTGGATGACAACCATGAATAGTGTGGCGACAACTGGAGAGACAGTGGACAGCTCGGAGAGACGGCAACCGGGGTAGGAAGGGCCAGCAACCCAACCTGCAACTTCCGTGAGGAAGTACCCAAATCAGCTACGGAAAGCCTTAATGTAATATACCCCCAGGGATGCCCGAGAGGGGGGGAGAATGAGCACCCCAATAGGACGGACCTACAGTTAACGACAAACGCAGACGGATTATCGACAACGACTGCAGAATGTGTCTGCGGCAAAGTATGCAAAAACCCGCGTGGCCTGAAGATCCACCAGGGCAAGATGAAATGCTTGTTGAAGGAGCAACTGATACAGCGCACAGGGATCACCCCTGATGAGACGCAGGAGGAGACAGGCCCGGAATCACCCCACAGTGCTCGGAACCTCCACGTACCAGTAGCCCCAGACCCAGGCAGAGTAACCGAACATCGTCGGGTCAAGTGGCCTCCGGCCAGTAAGGAGAGACAGTGGCTCCAGTTCGATGATGATGTGGATACGATCTTAGAATCAGCAGCCAAGGGCGACACAGACGGGAAGCTCAAAACCATGGCAACCATCATCATCAGCCTTGCTGTCGAGAGGTTTGGTACAGTGGAGAAGTTGGGTACCAAGACCCCCTACATGAACAACCGTAGGGCAGAGAAGATCAGCCAGTTAAGGCAGGAGCTGCGGGTCCTGAAGCGGCAGTACACATCACATTGGGTCACATTGGCACCTTGTTCTGTCACCTTGTTTCCTCTTCTCGCTGGGGCCAGCGAGAAGAGGAAAGGGATGCACTATCAGAACTTCGCGGCATCCTCAGGAAGAAGCTCACCACTCTTCGAAGGGCAGAATGGCACAGACGGCGGGGGAAAGAGAGGGCCAAGAGGCGGTCTGCCTTCATCGCAAACCCCTTTGGAGTCACCAAGCAGTTGCTTGGGCAAAAACGAAGTGGAAAACTTGTTTGTCCCAAAGAGGAGATTGACAACCATCTCTGCAACACATACAGTGATGCTGCTTGGGAGGAAGACCTAGGTCCCTACGGATCTTTGATAGAGCCCCCAGGACCCACCACAGACTTCAACAGCAAGGAGCCCAGTTGGAAGGAGATTCAGGAAGTTGTCAAGGCAGCCAGAGCCAGTTCAGCCCCTGGACCAAGCGGAGTGCCCTACAAACTATACAAGAGGTGTCCCAGACTCCTTCACCGGCTGTGGAAGATCCTGAGGGTTATCTGGAGGAGGGGAAAGGTAGCCCAACAATGGAGATTTGCAGAAGGTGTCTGGATTCCCAAGGAGGAGAATGCTAAGAACATCGAGCAGTTCAGAACGATCTCGCTGCTCAGCGTTGAGGGGAAGATATTCTTCGCCATCCTATCCCGTCGGTTGACGGAGTTCCTCCTGAAGAACGAGTACATCGACACCTCTGTACAGAAGGGCGGAATCCCAAAGGTGCCAGGATGCCTCGAACATACAGGTGTGGTCACACAGTTGATCAGAGAGGCAAGAGAAGGGAAAGGAGACCTAGCAGTGCTGTGGCTCGATCTCACCAACGCTTATGGATCCATTCCTCATAAGCTAGTGGAAACAGCACTGGACCGGCACCATGTCCCAGGTAAAATTAGGGACCTTATCTTGGACTATTACAAGAGTTTCAAGCTGAGAGTCACCTCTGGGACGGTCACATCTGAGTGGCATCGGCTGGAGAAAGGGATCATCACTGGATGCACTATTTCAGTGATTCTCTTTGCCTTGGCCATGAACATGCTGGTCAAGTCAGCAGAAGTCGAGTGCAGAGGTCCGATCACCAAGTCTGGAGTCCGCCAGCCCCCCATCAGAGCCTTTATGGACGACCTGACAGTAACGACGACGTCAGTGCCGGGGTGCCGATGGATCCTTCAGGGCTTGGAGAAGATCATCACCTGGGCTCGGATGTGTTTCAAGCCTGCAAAATCTAGGTCCCTGGTGCTCAAGAGAGGGAAAGTGACTGATAAGTTCCGCTTCTCTCTGGACGGCACCCAGATTCCATCAGTCACCGAGAAACCCATCAAGAGCCTCGGAAAGACCTTTGATTGCACCCTGAAGGACGCTGCATCCATCAAGGCCACAAATCGGGAGCTGGAGGCGTGGCTGACAGCAGTGGACAAGTCGGGTCTGCCTGGTAAATTCAAGGCCTGGATTTACCAGCATGGTGTTCTCCCCAGGATTCTGTGGCCCCTGCTTGTGTACGAGTTCCCAATAACAACAGTACAGGGCTTCGAGAGGAGGATCAGCCGTTACCTCCGTAGATGGCTGGGCCTGCCACGAAGCCTGAGTAGCATCGCTCTATACGGGCACAACAACAAACTGAAGCTCCCCATTAGCAGCCTGAATGAGGAGTTCATGGTAACCCGTGCAAGGGAGGTGCTGCAGTACAGGGAATCCAGTGATCCAAAGGTCTCCCAGGCTGGCATCGAAGTCAGGACTGGAAGGAAGTGGAGGGCGCAGGAAGCAGTCGAGCAGGCGGAGTCACGCTTGCGTCACAGCGTGCTGGTCGGCCCAGTGTCATCTGGACGAGCAGGGCTTGGTAGCGTTGCAACCACACGCTACGACAAAGCCCTGGGCAAAGACAGACGCCGATTGGTCCAAGAGGAAGTAAGAACTGGCGTGGAGGAACTGCGTGCTAGCCAGATGGTGGGGATGCGACAGCAAGGCGCATGGACGAGATGGGAACAGGCAGTGGACCGCAAGATCTCCTGGTCTGAGCTTTGGCAAGCTGAGCCTTACCGGATCAAGTTCCTGATTGCGTCCGTCTATGACGTCTTGCCCAGCCCATCCAACCTCTTCTGCTGGGGCAAGGTTGACGCACCATCATGTCCTTTGTGCCTCAGAAGGGGAACGCTAGAGCACATCCTCAGCTGTTGCTCCAAAGCCCTGGGAGAAGGACGCTACACTTGGCGCCACGACCAGGTGCTGAAGGCGATAGCAGAAACCATCTTCACTAGCATCACCCAGAACAAGCCTCTCCGACCAGCAAGGCAGGCGATTGCTTTCATTCGAGCAGGGGAGAAGCCTAAGCCCAAGCCAAGGGGGGCAGCGGGACTTCTTGGAACCGCACCGGACTGGCAGATGAAGGCCGACCTGGGGAAGCAGCTCAAATTCCCAGAGCAAATCGTGGAAACCACCCTGAGACCAGACATAGTTCTGTTCTCAGATTCAACCAAACAGGTGGTCCTACTGGAGCTGACAGTTCCCTGGGAGGAGCGCATGGAAGAGGCCAATGAGAGGAAGCGTGCCAAGTATGCCAACTTAGTGGAGGAGTGCCGCAGACGGGGGTGGCGTGCCCGGTGTGTGCCAATAGAGGTGGGTTGTAGAGGCTTTGCAGCGCGATCTCTCTGCAAAGCATACAGCATGCTTGGAGTCACAGGTGCACGTCAGAGAAAGGCCATCAAGACCACCACAGAGGCAGCTGAGAAGGCCTCTAGATGGCTGTGGATCAAGAGGGGCGATCCGTGGGTACATGCTACTTAGACACAAGTTGGGACTTGATCAATCCCGGCTGGGTCGCCTGGTTGAGGGTGTATGATGTTGCGAGACCCGAAACACCCAATGACCCCAGGTTCCATCACTGATGATGTGTCTAAGTGCATCAATAGATGTATATTAAACTATTTTACCCTGGCCTGGCCAGTGACGTTCAGGAACAGACTGGATGACAACCATGAATAGTGTGGCGACAACTGGAGAGACAGTGGACAGCTCGGAGAGACGGCAACCGGGGTAGGAAGGGCCAGCAACCCAACCTGCAACTTCCGTGAGGAAGTACCCAAATCAGCTACGGAAAGCCTTAATGTAATATACCCCCAGGGATGCCCGAGAGGGGGGGAGAATGAGCACCCCAATAGGACGGACCTACAGTTAACGACAAACGCAGACGGATTATCGACAACGACTGCAGAATGTGTCTGCGGCAAAGTATGCAAAAACCCGCGTGGCCTGAAGATCCACCAGGGCAAGATGAAATGCTTGTTGAAGGAGCAACTGATACAGCGCACAGGGATCACCCCTGATGAGACGCAGGAGGAGCCAGGCCCGGAATCACCCCACAGTGCTCGGAACCTCCACGTACCAGTAGCCCCAGACCCAGGCAGAGTAACCGAACATCGTCGGGTCAAGTGGCCTCCGGCCAGTAAGGAGAGACAGTGGCTCCAGTTCGATGATGATGTGGATACGATCTTAGAATCAGCAGCCAAGGGCGACACAGACGGGAAGCTCAAAACCATGGCAACCATCATCATCAGCCTTGCTGTCGAGAGGTTTGGTACAGTGGAGAAGTTGGGTACCAAGACCCCCTACATGAACAACCGTAGGGCAGAGAAGATCAGCCAGTTACGGCAGGAGCTGCGGGTCCTGAAGCGGCAGTACAAGGTAGCGCGAGAAGAGGAAAGGGATGCACTATCAGAACTTCGCGGCATCCTCAGGAAGAAGCTCACCACTCTTCGAAGGGCAGAATGGCACAGACGGCGGGGGAAAGAGAGGGCCAAGAGGCGGTCTGCCTTCATCGCAAACCCCTTTGGAGTCACCAAGCAGTTGCTTGGGCAAAAACGAAGTGGAAAACTTGTTTGTCCCAAAGAGGAGATTGACAACCATCTCTGCAACACATACAGTGATGCTGCTTGGGAGGAAGACCTAGGTCCCTACGGATCTTTGATAGAGCCCCCAGGACCCACCACAGACTTCAACAGCAAGGAGCCCAGTTGGAAGGAGATTCAGGAAGTTGTCAAGGCAGCCAGAGCCAGTTCAGCCCCTGGACCAAGCGGAGTGCCCTACAAACTATACAAGAGGTGTCCCAGACTCCTTCACCGGCTGTGGAAGATCCTGAGGGTTATCTGGAGGAGGGGAAAGGTAGCCCAACAATGGAGATTTGCAGAAGGTGTCTGGATTCCCAAGGAGGAGAATGCTAAGAACATCGAGCAGTTCAGAACGATCTCGCTGCTCAGCGTTGAGGGGAAGATATTCTTCGCCATCCTATCCCGTCGGTTGACGGAGTTCCTCCTGAAGAACGAGTACATCGACACCTCTGTACAGAAGGGCGGAATCCCAAAGGTGCCAGGATGCCTCGAACATACAGGTGTGGTCACACAGTTGATCAGAGAGGCAAGAGAAGGGAAAGGAGACCTAGCAGTGCTGTGGCTCGATCTCACCAACGCTTATGGATCCATTCCTCATAAGCTAGTGGAAACAGCACTGGACCGGCACCATGTCCCAGGTAAAATTAGGGACCTTATCTTGGACTATTACAAGAGTTTCAAGCTGAGAGTCACCTCTGGGACGGTCACATCTGAGTGGCATCGGCTGGAGAAAGGGATCATCACTGGATGCACTATTTCAGTGATTCTCTTTGCCTTGGCCATGAACATGCTGGTCAAGTCAGCAGAAGTCGAGTGCAGAGGTCCGATCACCAAGTCTGGAGTCCGCCAGCCCCCCATCAGAGCCTTTATGGACGACCTGACAGTAACGACGACGTCAGTGCCGGGGTGCCGATGGATCCTTCAGGGCTTGGAGAAGATCATCACCTGGGCTCGGATGTGTTTCAAGCCTGCAAAATCTAGGTCCCTGGTGCTCAAGAGAGGGAAAGTGACTGATAAGTTCCGCTTCTCTCTGGACGGCACCCAGATTCCATCAGTCACCGAGAAACCCATCAAGAGCCTCGGAAAGACCTTTGATTGCACCCTGAAGGACGCTGCATCCATCAAGGCCACAAATCGGGAGCTGGAGGCGTGGCTGACAGCAGTGGACAAGTCGGGTCTGCCTGGTAAATTCAAGGCCTGGATTTACCAGCATGGTGTTCTCCCCAGGATTCTGTGGCCCCTGCTTGTGTACGAGTTCCCAATAACAACAGTACAGGGCTTCGAGAGGAGGATCAGCCGTTACCTCCGTAGATGGCTGGGCCTGCCACGAAGCCTGAGTAGCATCGCTCTATACGGGCACAACAACAAACTGAAGCTCCCCATTAGCAGCCTGAATGAGGAGTTCATGGTAACCCGTGCAAGGGAGGTGCTGCAGTACAGGGAATCCAGTGATCCAAAGGTCTCCCAGGCTGGCATCGAAGTCAGGACTGGAAGGAAGTGGAGGGCGCAGGAAGCAGTCGAGCAGGCGGAGTCACGCTTGCGTCACAGCGTGCTGGTCGGCCCAGTGTCATCTGGACGAGCAGGGCTTGGTAGCGTTGCAACCACACGCTACGACAAAGCCCTGGGCAAAGACAGACGCCGATTGGTCCAAGAGGAAGTAAGAACTGGCGTGGAGGAACTGCGTGCTAGCCAGATGGTGGGGATGCGACAGCAAGGCGCATGGACGAGATGGGAACAGGCAGTGGACCGCAAGATCTCCTGGTCTGAGCTTTGGCAAGCTGAGCCTTACCGGATCAAGTTCCTGATTGCGTCCGTCTATGACGTCTTGCCCAGCCCATCCAACCTCTTCTGCTGGGGCAAGGTTGACGCACCATCATGTCCTTTGTGCCTCAGAAGGGGAACGCTAGAGCACATCCTCAGCTGTTGCTCCAAAGCCCTGGGAGAAGGACGCTACACTTGGCGCCACGACCAGGTGCTGAAGGCGATAGCAGAAACCATCTTCACTAGCATCACCCAGAACAAGCCTCTCCGACCAGCAAGGCAGGCGATTGCTTTCATTCGAGCAGGGGAGAAGCCTAAGCCCAAGCCAAGGGGGGCAGCGGGACTTCTTGGAACCGCACCGGACTGGCAGATGAAGGCCGACCTGGGGAAGCAGCTCAAATTCCCAGAGCAAATCGTGGAAACCACCCTGAGACCAGACATAGTTCTGTTCTCAGATTCAACCAAACAGGTGGTCCTACTGGAGCTGACAGTTCCCTGGGAGGAGCGCATGGAAGAGGCCAATGAGAGGAAGCGTGCCAAGTATGCCAACTTAGTGGAGGAGTGCCGCAGACGGGGGTGGCGTGCCCGGTGTGTGCCAATAGAGGTGGGTTGTAGAGGCTTTGCAGCGCGATCTCTCTGCAAAGCATACAGCATGCTTGGAGTCACAGGTGCACGTCAGAGAAAGGCCATCAAGACCACCACAGAGGCAGCTGAGAAGGCCTCTAGATGGCTGTGGATCAAGAGGGGCGATCCGTGGGTACATGCTACTTAGACACAAGTTGGGACTTGATCAATCCCGGCTGGGTCGCCTGGTTGAGGGTGTATGATGTTGCGAGACCCGAAACACCCAATGACCCCAGGTTCCATCACTGATGATGTGTCTAAGTGCATCAATAGATGTATATTAAACTATTTGACCCTGGCCTGGCCAGTGACGTTCAGGAACAGACTGGATGACAACCATGAATAGTGTGGCGACAACTGGAGAGACAGTGGACAGCTCGGAGAGACGGCAACCGGGGTAGGAAGGGCCAGCAACCCAACCTGCAACTTCCGTGAGGAAGTACCCAAATCAGCTACGGAAAGCCTTAATGTAATATACCCCCAGGGATGCCCGAGAGGGGGGGAGAATGAGCACCCCAATAGGACGGACCTACAGTTAACGACAAACGCAGACGGATTATCGACAACGACTGCAGAATGTGTCTGCGGCAAAGTATGCAAAAACCCGCGTGGCCTGAAGATCCACCAGGGCAAGATGAAATGCTTGTTGAAGGAGCAACTGATACAGCGCACAGGGATCACCCCTGATGAGACGCAGGAGGAGACAGGCCCGGAATCACCCCACAGTGCTCGGAACCTCCACGTACCAGTAGCCCCAGACCCAGGCAGAGTAACCGAACATCGTCGGGTCAAGTGGCCTCCGGCCAGTAAGGAGAGACAGTGGCTCCAGTTCGATGATGATGTGGATACGATCTTAGAATCAGCAGCCAAGGGCGACACAGACGGGAAGCTCAAAACCATGGCAACCATCATCATCAGCCTTGCTGTCGAGAGGTTTGGTACAGTGGAGAAGTTGGGTACCAAGACCCCCTACATGAACAACCGTAGGGCAGAGAAGATCAGCCAGTTAAGGCAGGGAGCTGCGGGTCCTGAAGCGGCAGTACACATCACATTGGGTCACATTGGCACCTTGTTCTGTCACCTTGTTTCCTCTTCTCGCTGGGGCCAGCGAGAAGAGGAAAGGGATGCACTATCAGAACTTCGCGGCATCCTCAGGAAGAAGCTCACCACTCTTCGAAGGGCAGAATGGCACAGACGGCGGGGGAAAGAGAGGGCCAAGAGGCGGTCTGCCTTCATCGCAAACCCCTTGGAGTCACCAAGCAGTTGCTTGGGCAAAAACGAAGTGGAAAACTTGTTTGTCCCAAAGAGGAGATTGACAACCATCTCTGCAACACATACAGTGATGCTGCTTGGGAGGAAGACCTAGGTCCCTACGGATCTTTGATAGAGCCCCCAGGACCCACCACAGACTTCAACAGCAAGGAGCCCAGTTGGAAGGAGATTCAGGAAGTTGTCAAGGCAGCCAGAGCCAGTTCAGCCCCTGGACCAAGCGGAGTGCCCTACAAACTATACAAGAGGTGTCCCAGACTCCTTCACCGGCTGTGGAAGATCCTGAGGGTTATCTGGAGGAGGGGAAAGGTAGCCCAACAATGGAGATTTGCAGAAGGTGTCTGGATTCCCAAGGAGGAGAATGCTAAGAACATCGAGCAGTTCAGAACGATCTCGCTGCTCAGCGTTGAGGGGAAGATATTCTTCGCCATCCTATCCCGTCGGTTGACGGAGTTCCTCCTGAAGAACGAGTACATCGACACCTCTGTACAGAAGGGCGGAATCCCAAAGGTGCCAGGATGCCTCGAACATACAGGTGTGGTCACACAGTTGATCAGAGAGGCAAGAGAAGGGAAAGGAGACCTAGCAGTGCTGTGGCTCGATCTCACCAACGCTTATGGATCCATTCCTCATAAGCTAGTGGAAACAGCACTGGACCGGCACCATGTCCCAGGTAAAATTAGGGACCTTATCTTGGACTATTACAAGAGTTTCAAGCTGAGAGTCACCTCTGGGACGGTCACATCTGAGTGGCATCGGCTGGAGAAAGGGATCATCACTGGATGCACTATTTCAGTGATTCTCTTTGCCTTGGCCATGAACATGCTGGTCAAGTCAGCAGAAGTCGAGTGCAGAGGTCCGATCACCAAGTCTGGAGTCCGCCAGCCCCCCATCAGAGCCTTTATGGACGACCTGACAGTAACGACGACGTCAGTGCCGGGGTGCCGATGGATCCTTCAGGGCTTGGAGAAGATCATCACCTGGGCTCGGATGTGTTTCAAGCCTGCAAAATCTAGGTCCCTGGTGCTCAAGAGAGGGAAAGTGACTGATAAGTTCCGCTTCTCTCTGGACGGCACCCAGATTCCATCAGTCACCGAGAAACCCATCAAGAGCCTCGGAAAGACCTTTGATTGCACCCTGAAGGACGCTGCATCCATCAAGGCCACAAATCGGGAGCTGGAGGCGTGGCTGACAGCAGTGGACAAGTCGGGTCTGCCTGGTAAATTCAAGGCCTGGATTTACCAGCATGGTGTTCTCCCCAGGATTCTGTGGCCCCTGCTTGTGTACGAGTTCCCAATAACAACAGTACAGGGCTTCGAGAGGAGGATCAGCCGTTACCTCCGTAGATGGCTGGGCCTGCCACGAAGCCTGAGTAGCATCGCTCTATACGGGCACAACAACAAACTGAAGCTCCCCATTAGCAGCCTGAATGAGGAGTTCATGGTAACCCGTGCAAGGGAGGTGCTGCAGTACAGGGAATCCAGTGATCCAAAGGTCTCCCAGGCTGGCATCGAAGTCAGGACTGGAAGGAAGTGGAGGGCGCAGGAAGCAGTCGAGCAGGCGGAGTCACGCTTGCGTCACAGCGTGCTGGTCGGCCCAGTGTCATCTGGACGAGCAGGGCTTGGTAGCGTTGCAACCACACGCTACGACAAAGCCCTGGGCAAAGACAGACGCCGATTGGTCCAAGAGGAAGTAAGAACTGGCGTGGAGGAACTGCGTGCTAGCCAGATGGTGGGGATGCGACAGCAAGGCGCATGGACGAGATGGGAACAGGCAGTGGACCGCAAGATCTCCTGGTCTGAGCTTTGGCAAGCTGAGCCTTACCGGATCAAGTTCCTGATTGCGTCCGTCTATGACGTCTTGCCCAGCCCATCCAACCTCTTCTGCTGGGGCAAGGTTGACGCACCATCATGTCCTTTGTGCCTCAGAAGGGGAACGCTAGAGCACATCCTCAGCTGTTGCTCCAAAGCCCTGGGAGAAGGACGCTACACTTGGCGCCACGACCAGGTGCTGAAGGCGATAGCAGAAACCATCTTCACTAGCATCACCCAGAACAAGCCTCTCCGACCAGCAAGGCAGGCGATTGCTTTCATTCGAGCAGGGGAGAAGCCTAAGCCCAAGCCAAGGGGGGCAGCGGGACTTCTTGGAACCGCACCGGACTGGCAGATGAAGGCCGACCTGGGGAAGCAGCTCAAATTCCCAGAGCAAATCGTGGAAACCACCCTGAGACCAGACATAGTTCTGTTCTCAGATTCAACCAAACAGGTGGTCCTACTGGAGCTGACAGTTCCCTGGGAGGAGCGCATGGAAGAGGCCAATGAGAGGAAGCGTGCCAAGTATGCCAACTTAGTGGAGGAGTGCCGCAGACGGGGGTGGCGTGCCCGGTGTGTGCCAATAGAGGTGGGTTGTAGAGGCTTTGCAGCGCGATCTCTCTGCAAAGCATACAGCATGCTTGGAGTCACAGGTGCACGTCAGAGAAAGGCCATCAAGACCACCACAGAGGCAGCTGAGAAGGCCTCTAGATGGCTGTGGATCAAGAGGGGCGATCCGTGGGTACATGCTACTTAGACACAAGTTGGGACTTGATCAATCCCGGCTGGGTCGCCTGGTTGAGGGTGTATGATGTTGCGAGACCCGAAACACCCAATGACCCCAGGTTCCATCACTGATGATGTGTCTAAGTGCATCAATAGATGTATATTAAACTATTTGACCCTGGCCTGGCCAGTGACGTTCAGGAACAGACTGGATGACAACCATGAATAGTGTGGCGACAACTGGAGAGACAGTGGACAGCTCGGAGAGACGGCAACCGGGGTAGGAAGGGCCAGCAACCCAACCTGCAACTTCCGTGAGGAAGTACCCAAATCAGCTACGGAAAGCCTTAATGTAATATACCCCCAGGGATGCCCGAGAGGGGGGGAGAATGAGCACCCCAATAGGACGGACCTACAGTTAACGACAAACGCAGACGGATTATCGACAACGACTGCAGAATGTGTCTGCGGCAAAGTATGCAAAAACCCGCGTGGCCTGAAGATCCACCAGGGCAAGATGAAATGCTTGTTGAAGGAGCAACTGATACAGCGCACAGGGATCACCCCTGATGAGACGCAGGAGGAGCCAGGCCCGGAATCACCCCACAGTGCTCGGAACCTCCACGTACCAGTAGCCCCAGACCCAGGCAGAGTACCGAACATCGTCGGGTCAAGTGGCCTCCGGCCAGTAAGGAGAGACAGTGGCTCCAGTTCGATGATGATGTGGATACGATCTTAGAATCAGCAGCCAAGGGCGACACAGACGGGAAGCTCAAAACCATGGCAACCATCATCATCAGCCTTGCTGTCGAGAGGTTTGGTACAGTGGAGAAGTTGGGTACCAAGACCCCCTACATGAACAACCGTAGGGCAGAGAAGATCAGCCAGTTAAGGCAGGAGCTGCGGGTCCTGAAGCGGCAGTACACATCACATTGGGTCACATTGGCACCTTGTTCTGTCACCTTGTTTCCTCTTCTCGCTGGGGCCAGCGAGAAGAGGAAAGGGATGCACTATCAGAACTTCGCGGCATCCTCAGGAAGAAGCTCACCACTCTTCGAAGGGCAGAATGGCACAGACGGCGGGGGAAAGAGAGGGCCAAGAGGCGGTCTGCCTTCATCGCAAAACCCTTTGGAGTCACCAAGCAGTTGCTTGGGCAAAAACGAAGTGGAAAACTTGTTTGTCCCAAAGAGGAGATTGACAACCATCTCTGCAACACATACAGTGATGCTGCTTGGGAGGAAGACCTAGGTCCCTACAGATCTTTGATAGAGCCCCCAGGACCCACCACAGACTTCAACAGCAAGGAGCCCAGTTGGAAGGAGATTCAGGAAGTTGTCAAGGCAGCCAGAGCCAGTTCAGCCCCTGGACCAAGCGGAGTGCCCTACAAACTATACAAGAGGTGTCCCAGACTCCTTCACCGGCTGTGGAAGATCCTGAGGGTTATCTGGAGGAGGGGAAAGGTAGCCCAACAATGGAGATTTGCAGAAGGTGTCTGGATTCCCAAGGAGGAGAATGCTAAGAACATCGAGCAGTTCAGAACGATCTCGCTGCTCAGCGTTGAGGGGAAGATATTCTTCGCCATCCTATCCCGTCGGTTGACGGAGTTCCTCCTGAAGAACGAGTACATCGACACCTCTGTACAGAAGGGCGGAATCCCAAAGGTGCCAGGATGCCTCGAACATACAGGTGTGGTCACACAGTTGATCAGAGAGGCAAGAGAAGGGAAAGGAGACCTAGCAGTGCTGTGGCTCGATCTCACCAACGCTTATGGATCCATTCCTCATAAGCTAGTGGAAACAGCACTGGACCGGCACCATGTCCCAGGTAAAATTAGGGACCTTATCTTGGACTATTACAAGAGTTTCAAGCTGAGAGTCACCTCTGGGACGGTCACATCTGAGTGGCATCGGCTGGAGAAAGGGATCATCACTGGATGCACTATTTCAGTGATTCTCTTTGCCTTGGCCATGAACATGCTGGTCAAGTCAGCAGAAGTCGAGTGCAGAGGTCCGATCACCAAGTCTGGAGTCCGCCAGCCCCCCATCAGAGCCTTTATGGACGACCTGACAGTAACGACGACGTCAGTGCCGGGGTGCCGATGGATCCTTCAGGGCTTGGAGAAGATCATCACCTGGGCTCGGATGTGTTTCAAGCCTGCAAAATCTAGGTCCCTGGTGCTCAAGAGAGGGAAAGTGACTGATAAGTTCCGCTTCTCTCTGGACGGCACCCAGATTCCATCAGTCACCGAGAAACCCATCAAGAGCCTCGGAAAGACCTTTGATTGCACCCTGAAGGACGCTGCATCCATCAAGGCCACAAATCGGGAGCTGGAGGCGTGGCTGACAGCAGTGGACAAGTCGGGTCTGCCTGGTAAATTCAAGGCCTGGATTTACCAGCATGGTGTTCTCCCCAGGATTCTGTGGCCCCTGCTTGTGTACGAGTTCCCAATAACAACAGTACAGGGCTTCGAGAGGAGGATCAGCCGTTACCTCCGTAGATGGCTGGGCCTGCCACGAAGCCTGAGTAGCATCGCTCTATACGGGCACAACAACAAACTGAAGCTCCCCATTAGCAGCCTGAATGAGGAGTTCATGGTAACCCGTGCAAGGGAGGTGCTGCAGTACAGGGAATCCAGTGATCCAAAGGTCTCCCAGGCTGGCATCGAAGTCAGGACTGGAAGGAAGTGGAGGGCGCAGGAAGCAGTCGAGCAGGCGGAGTCACGCTTGCGTCACAGCGTGCTGGTCGGCCCAGTGTCATCTGGACGAGCAGGGCTTGGTAGCGTTGCAACCACACGCTACGACAAAGCCCTGGGCAAAGACAGACGCCGATTGGTCCAAGAGGAAGTAAGAACTGGCGTGGAGGAACTGCGTGCTAGCCAGATGGTGGGGATGCGACAGCAAGGCGCATGGACGAGATGGGAACAGGCAGTGGACCGCAAGATCTCCTGGTCTGAGCTTTGGCAAGCTGAGCCTTACCGGATCAAGTTCCTGATTGCGTCCGTCTATGACGTCTTGCCCAGCCATCCAACCTCTTCTGCTGGGGCAAGGTTGACGCACCATCATGTCCTTTGTGCCTCAGAAGGGGAACGCTAGAGCACATCCTCAGCTGTTGCTCCAAAGCCCTGGGAGAAGGACGCTACACTTGGCGCCACGACCAGGTGCTGAAGGCGATAGCAGAAACCATCTTCACTAGCATCACCCAGAACAAGCCTCTCCGACCAGCAAGGCAGGCGATTGCTTTCATTCGAGCAGGGGAGAAGCCTAAGCCCAAGCCAAGGGGGGCAGCGGGACTTCTTGGAACCGCACCGGACTGGCAGATGAAGGCCGACCTGGGGAAGCAGCTCAAATTCCCAGAGCAAATCGTGGAAACCACCCTGAGACCAGACATAGTTTCTGTTCTCAGATTCAACCAAACAGGTGGTCCTACTGGAGCTGACAGTTCCCTGGGAGGAGCGCATGGAAGAGGCCAATGAGAGGAAGCGTGCCAAGTATGCCAACTTAGTGGAGGAGTGCCGCAGACGGGGGTGGCGTGCCCGGTGTGTGCCAATAGAGGTGGGTTGTAGAGGCTTTGCAGCGCGATCTCTCTGCAAAGCATACAGCATGCTTGGAGTCACAGGTGCACGTCAGAGAAAGGCCATCAAGACCACCACAGAGGCAGCTGAGAAGGCCTCTAGATGGCTGTGGATCAAGAGGGGCGATCCGTGGGTACATGCTACTTAGACACAAGTTGGGACTTGATCAATCCCGGCTGGGTCGCCTGGTTGAGGGTGTATGATGTTGCGAGACCCGAAACACCCAATGACCCCAGGTTCCATCACTGATGATGTGTCTAAGTGCATCAATAGATGTATATTAAACTATTTACCCTGGCCTGGCCAGTGACGTTCAGGAACAGACTGGATGACAACCATGAATAGTGTGGCGACAACTGGAGAGACAGTGGACAGCTCGGAGAGACGGCAACCGGGGTAGGAAGGGCCAGCAACCCAACCTGCAACTTCCGTGAGGAAGTACCCAAATCAGCTACGGAAAGCCTTAATGTAATATACCCCCAGGGATGCCCGAGAGGGGGGGAGAATGAGCACCCCAATAGGACGGACCTACAGTTAACGACAAACGCAGACGGATTATCGACAACGACTGCAGAATGTGTCTGCGGCAAAGTATGCAAAAACCCGCGTGGCCTGAAGATCCACCAGGGCAAGATGAAATGCTTGTTGAAGGAGCAACTGATACAGCGCACAGGGATCACCCCTGATGAGACGCAGGAGGAGCCAGGCCCGGAATCACCCCACAGTGCTCGGAACCTCCACGTACCAGTAGCCCCAGACCCAGGCAGAGTAACCGAACATCGTCGGGTCAAGTGGCCTCCGGCCAGTAAGGAGAGACAGTGGCTCCAGTTCGATGATGATGTGGATACGATCTTAGAATCAGCAGCCAAGGGCGACACAGACGGGAAGCTCAAAACCATGGCAACCATCATCATCAGCCTTGCTGTCGAGAGGTTTGGTACAGTGGAGAAGTTGGGTACCAAGACCCCCTACATGAACAACCGTAGGGCAGAGAAGATCAGCCAGTTAAGGCAGGAGCTGCGGGTCCTGAAGCGGCAGTACAAGGTAGCGCGAGAAGAGGAAAGGGATGCACTATCAGAACTTCGCGGCATCCTCAGGAAGAAGCTCACCACTCTTCGAAGGGCAGAATGGCACAGACGGCGGGGGAAAGAGAGGGCCAAGAGGCGGTCCTGCCTTCATCGCAAAACCCTTTGGAGTCACCAAGCAGTTGCTTGGGCAAAAACGAAGTGGAAAACTTGTTTGTCCCAAAGAGGAGATTGACAACCATCTCTGCAACACATACAGTGATGCTGCTTGGGAGGAAGACCTAGGTCCCTACGGATCTTTGATAGAGCCCCCAGGACCCACCACAGACTTCAACAGCAAGGAGCCCAGTTGGAAGGAGATTCAGGAAGTTGTCAAGGCAGCCAGAGCCAGTTCAGCCCCTGGACCAAGCGGAGTGCCCTACAAACTATACAAGAGGTGTCCCAGACTCCTTCACCGGCTGTGGAAGATCCTGAGGGTTATCTGGAGGAGGGGAAAGGTAGCCCAACAATGGAGATTTGCAGAAGGTGTCTGGATTCCCAAGAGGAGAATGCTAAGAACATCGAGCAGTTCAGAACGATCTCGCTGCTCAGCGTTGAGGGGAAGATATTCTTCGCCATCCTATCCCGTCGGTTGACGGAGTTCCTCCTGAAGAACGAGTACAATCGACACCTCTGTACAGAAGGGCGGAATCCCAAAGGTGCCAGGATGCCTCGAACATACAGGTGTGGTCACACAGTTGATCAGAGAGGCAAGAGAAGGGAAAGGAGACCTAGCAGTGCTGTGGCTCGATCTCACCAACGCTTATGGATCCATTCCTCATAAGCTAGTGAAACAGCACTGGACCGGCACCATGTCCCAGGTAAAATTAGGGACCTTATCTTGGACTATTACAAGAGTTTCAAGCTGAGAGTCACCTCTGGGACGGTCACATCTGAGTGGCATCGGCTGGAGAAAGGGATCATCACTGGATGCACTATTTCAGTGATTCTCTTTGCCTTGGCCATGAACATGCTGGTCAAGTCAGCAGAAGTCGAGTGCAGAGGTCCGATCACCAAGTCTGGAGTCCGCCAGCCCCCCATCAGAGCCTTTATGGACGACCTGACAGTAACGACGACGTCAGTGCCGGGGTGCCGATGGATCCTTCAGGGCTTGGAGAAGATCATCACCTGGGCTCGGATGTGTTTCAAGCCTGCAAAATCTAGGTCCCTGGTGCTCAAGAGAGGGAAAGTGACTGATAAGTTCCGCTTCTCTCTGGACGGCACCCAGATTCCATCAGTCACCGAGAAACCCATCAAGAGCCTCGGAAAGACCTTTGATTGCACCCTGAAGGACGCTGCATCCATCAAGGCCACAAATCGGGAGCTGGAGGCGTGGCTGACAGCAGTGGACAAGTCGGGTCTGCCTGGTAAATTCAAGGCCTGGATTTACCAGCATGGTGTTCTCCCCAGGATTCTGTGGCCCCTGCTTGTGTACGAGTTCCCAATAACAACAGTACAGGGCTTCGAGAGGAGGATCAGCCGTTACCTCCGTAGATGGCTGGGCCTGCCACGAAGCCTGAGTAGCATCGCTCTATACGGGCACAACAACAAACTGAAGCTCCCCATTAGCAGCCTGAATGAGGAGTTCATGGTAACCCGTGCAAGGGAGGTGCTGCAGTACAGGGAATCCAGTGATCCAAAGGTCTCCCAGGCTGGCATCGAAGTCAGGACTGGAAGGAAGTGGAGGGCGCAGGAAGCAGTCGAGCAGGCGGAGTCACGCTTGCGTCACAGCGTGCTGGTCGGCCCAGTGTCATCTGGACGAGCAGGGCTTGGTAGCGTTGCAACCACACGCTACGACAAAGCCCTGGGCAAAGACAGACGCCGATTGGGTCCAAGAGGAAGTAAGAACTGGCGTGGAGGAACTGCGTGCTAGCCAGATGGTGGGGATGCGACAGCAAGGCGCATGGACGAGATGGGAACAGGCAGTGGACCGCAAGATCTCCTGGTCTGAGCTTTGGCAAGCTGAGCCTTACCGGATCAAGTTCCTGATTGCGTCCGTCTATGACGTCTTGCCCAGCCCATCCAACCTCTTCTGCTGGGGCAAGGTTGACGCACCATCATGTCCTTTGTGCCTCAGAAGGGGAACGCTAGAGCACATCCTCAGCTGTTGCTCCAAAGCCCTGGGAGAAGGACGCTACACTTGGCGCCACGACCAGGTGCTGAAGGCGATAGCAGAAACCATCTTCACTAGCATCACCCAGAACAAGCCTCTCCGACCAGCAAGGCAGGCGATTGCTTTCATTCGAGCAGGGGAGAAGCCTAAGCCCAAGCCAAGGGGGGCAGCGGGACTTCTTGGAACCGCACCGGACTGGCAGATGAAGGCCGACCTGGGGAAGCAGCTCAAATTCCCAGAGCAAATCGTGGAAACCACCCTGAGACCAGACATAGTTCTGTTCTCAGATTCAACCAAACAGGTGGTCCTACTGGAGCTGACAGTTCCCTGGGAGGAGCGCATGGAAGAGGCCAATGAGAGGAAGCGTGCCAAGTATGCCAACTTAGTGGAGGAGTGCCGCAGACGGGGGTGGCGTGCCCGGTGTGTGCCAATAGAGGTGGGTTGTAGAGGCTTTGCAGCGCGATCTCTCTGCAAAGCATACAGCATGCTTGGAGTCACAGGTGCACGTCAGAGAAAGGCCATCAAGACCACCACAGAGGCAGCTGAGAAGGCCTCTAGATGGCTGTGGATCAAGAGGGGCGATCCGTGGGTACATGCTACTTAGACACAAGTTGGGACTTGATCAATCCCGGCTGGGTCGCCTGGTTGAGGGTGTATGATGTTGCGAGACCCGAAACACCCAATGACCCCAGGTTCCATCACTGATGATGTGTCTAAGTGCATCAATAGATGTATATTAAACTATTTGACCCTGGCCTGGCCAGTGACGTTCAGGAACAGACTGGATGACAACCATGAATAGTGTGGCGACAACTGGAGAGACAGTGGACAGCTCGGAGAGACGGCAACCGGGTAGGAAGGGCCAGCAACCCAACCTGCAACTTCCGTGAGGAAGTACCCAAATCAGCTACGGAAAGCCTTAATGTAATATACCCCCAGGGATGCCCGAGAGGGGGGGAGAATGAGCACCCCAATAGGACGGACCTACAGTTAACGACAAACGCAGACGGATTATCGACAACGACTGCAGAATGTGTCTGCGGCAAAGTATGCAAAAACCCGCGTGGCCTGAAGATCCACCAGGGCAAGATGAAATGCTTGTTGAAGGAGCAACTGATACAGCGCACAGGGATCACCCCTGATGAGACGCAGGAGGAGCCAGGCCCGGAATCACCCCACAGTGCTCGGAACCTCCACGTACCAGTAGCCCCAGACCCAGGCAGAGTAACCGAACATCGTCGGGTCAAGTGGCCTCCGGCCAGTAAGGAGAGACAGTGGCTCCAGTTCGATGATGATTGTGGATACGATCTTAGAATCAGCAGCCAAGGGCGACACAGACGGGAAGCTCAAAACCATGGCAACCATCATCAGATCAGCCTTGCTGTCGAGAGGTTTGGTACAGTGGAGAAGTTGGGTACCAAGACCCCCTACATGAACAACCGTAGGGCAGAGAAGATCAGGCCAGTTAAGGCAGGAGCTGCGGGTACTGAAGCGGCAGTACACATCACATTGGGTCACATTGGCACCTTGTTCTGTCACCTTGTTTCCCTCTTTCTCGCTGGGGCCAGCGAGAAGAGGAAAGGGATGCACTATCAGAACTTCGCGCATCCTCAGGAAGAAGCTCACCACTCTTACGAAGGGCAGAAATGGCACAGACGGCGTGGAAAGAGAGGGCCTAAGAGGCGGTCTGCCTTCATCGCAACCCCTTTGGAGTCACCAAAGCAGTTGCTTGGGCAAAAACGAAGTGGAAAACTTGTTTGGTCCCAAAGAGGAGATTGACAACCATCTCTGCAAACACATACAGTGATGCTGCTTGGGGAGAAGACCTAGGTCCCTACAGATCTTTGATAGAGCCCCCAGGACCCACCACAGACTTCAACAGCAAGGAGCCCAGTTTGGAAGGAGATTCAGGAAGTTGTCAAGGCAGCCAGAGCCAGTTCAGCCCCTGGACCAAGCGGAGTGCCCTACAAACTATACAAGAGGTGTCCCAGACTCCTTCACCGGCTGTGGAAGATCCTGAGGGTTATCTGGAGGAGGGGAAAGGTAGCCCAACAAATGGAGATTTGCAGAAGGTGTCTGGATTTCCCAAGGAGGAGAATGCTAAGAACATCGAGCAGTTCAGAACGATCTCGCTGCTCAGCGTTGAGGGGAATATATTCTTCGCCATCCTATCCCGTCGGTTTGACGGAGTTCCTCCTGAAGAACGAGTACATCGACACCATCTGTACAGAAGGGCGGAATCCAAAGGTGCCAGGATGCCTCGAACATACAGGTGTGGTCACACAGTTGATCAGAGAGGCAAGAGAAGGGAAAGGAGACCTAGCAGTGCTGTGGGCTCGATCTCACCAACGCTTATGGATCCATTCCTCATAGCTAGTGGAAACAGCACTGGACCGGCACCATGTCCCAGGTAAAATTAGGGACCTTATCTTGACTATTACAAGAGTTTCAAGCTGAGAGTCACCTCTGGGACGGTCACATCTGAGTGGCATCGGCTGGAGAAAGGGATCATCACTGATGCACTATTTCATTGATTCTCTTTGCCTGCCATGAACATGCTGCAAGGCAGCAGAAGTCGAGTGCAGGGTCCGATCACCAACGTCTGGAGTCCGCCAGCCCCCCATCGAGCCTTTAATGGACGACCTGACGTAACGACGACGTCAGGCCGGGTGCGATGAATCCTCAGGGCTTGGAGAAGAATCATAATCCCTGTCTCGGATGTGTTTTTCAAGGCCGGCAAAATCTAGGTCCCTGTGCTCAAGAAGAGGGAAGTGCTGATAGTTCCGCTTCCTCTCTGGACGTGCACCCAGATTCCATTCAGTCACACCGAAACCCTCAAGAGCCTCGGAAAGACCGTTGATTGCACCCCTGAAGGCCGGCTGCATCCATCAATGCCACAAAATCGGGAGCTTGGAGGCGTGGCTGACAGCAGTGGACAAGTCGGGTCTGCCTGGTAAATTCGGCCTGGATTTACCAGCATGGTGTTCTCCCCAGGATTCTGTGGCCCCTGCTTGTGTACGA